>NC_056709.1:14065672-14137554 GCF_018831695.1 Puntigrus tetrazona | reverse complement strand
GCATATTAGGCTATATTTGTAAATAATAAAAGGAGTACACACTAGTACAAATAGTCTCTGTCATTTTAAACTGTTCCATTGTAAATATAGCTGCTATTGTTAGCCAAGCAAGTTTGAAGATTTTTTTGGAAAGTTTTGAAAGAAGTCACTAAAGCAGAATGTATTTAAGAAAATACACAAGGTCTAATATTGTGATGGCTATTTAAATAATTTGCAGCATCATCACTCCACTGACTTGTGAAAGTGTGCCAATATTTTTAAAACGAAGTTCTGTTTCTCGGCGCTAGAGGGCGCAGCGAGCAGGTTATGTTACAGGTTGAGTCTCTGCCCCGCCGGTGCGGTGGCGCGCCTGTAATCCCAGGCTACTGGGAGGCTGAGGCTGGCGGATCGCTTGGAGCTCCAGGCTTCTGGGCTGCAGTGGACCGCAGGTTTCCATCGAGTCCGCGCGGCAGTCCGCAGATTATCGATATGGTGCTCTGGGAGCTCGGACCGCCAGGTCGTCAAGGAGGGGGTGAACTGCCCAGGTCGGAGACGGAGCAGGTCAGCCCCCGGTCGATCAGCAGGGATCGCCTCGAGAATAGACGCGCAGCTCAGCCCGAGCGACACAGAGACCCAGACTTTGGCGCTTGTTTCTGCACGCTGAGATGAACGATACGAGCCAAGTAGTCAGTGATCATGAAACTCTTTCGCTCTAATAACTCCAGATAACATACTTGTCTTTGCTTTTGCTAGATGGAACCCGTTTAATTAAAGAGGTTTGTTAACATCAGGGACGCTTGCTGTATGTCACGATTGATACTATGTCGCCTCTCTGGAAGTCACGTGATATTTCTGTTCGTGTGCAGCGCCTGTGTTTCTCTGACCAGACGGGAGGCGCTGTTTCACTTTAAATCATAAATATCTTTATCATAGTAAAACATTTCCAGAAATATCTCCTTGACTGAGCAGGCCGGTGCTCCGCTAATAATATTAATCGCTATTCATTATAATTCAGTCGTATGTAAATGTATGTAACCGCGACTGAATTACATAATAAGAGAAAGGGCTGATCAAATCCTATATAAGTACATTTAACAGCAGCGTAGAAAACAATCTTGAAAAGAGGTTTCCTCCTAATCGGGCACAATATTCATCAGCATCAGGCCGTCGGTGGTAGTGAAAGATAATGAGGCGCTGGAGAGAAACAGGAGAAAGGATGGAGTGTAAGATGTGGGTCTCAGAGAAAGAGGAACAGGATTTTGTCTTGAGAACTTTGTCCTCTTCTAACGCCTTCGATCCAGGTCAAGGTCAGCAAGAACAATCAGGAGCCTTTCTAAGTACTCTCTCTGCAGATCAGCAAATTCTTTCTCGCTCCAAGTTCAACACAGTCCAATCAAGTTCTGTGCTGTCCCACAAGGTGGACATGAAAACTGAGGGTTGGTTACTGCCATAATCTCAAACATTAAAACGTAAAAACTGAATTTAAGGGCTCACCCCTACGCTTTTTCAAGTTTTTAACCCATCCTATTCACAAAAAAAAAAAAAAAAAGTAACGTGAAAAATTGTTAGTCTTTGAATTCATCACATTTTAATCTCCACAGTACAGCTGCTTTTGAATCGTCTCTATTTTTTGCAGATTGCATAACTGTTTCTGTCTCGCTCCTGTTTAATGCTGTGATGCTGCTTTTAAACAGTCTGCATATAAAGTGCTATAATTTGTGCTGACTTTAAGATGTGCAGGTCATTTGCATCATTCCACTTACTGCAACATGAGCCTTAAGCGATATAGACAAAAAACTCAATTATGGGCTTTAAATATGTTTAAAATTTAAAACTCTGTTTGAAAATGATTACGATTGAACAGACATTTATTCAACGTGAGCAAATTATTATTTTCACTTACATTTATTATATGATTTTTAAAAATGCATACTAAGAAATTACTTATGCAAATGTTTTTTTGTTTTGTTTTTTATAACTTATAATGTATATTATATATATATATATATATTTTGTTTTTTTTACATATATATATATATATATATATATATATATATGTGTATATGTATATGTATATATATGTGTGTGTGTATTATGCACTTTTCAATCCAACAATGTTTTAATGCATCAATCCTTCATAACAAAAATGATGACAAAAACATTTAAATAAAATTCCTATTCATCTCAGTATAGCATCCAGGACACAATGCTGTCAAAATGCTTTTATTATGTGGTTTAGCAACATCTGGCTGGTTTTGGTGCATCTTCAGAGCTTGATCTTCCGCTGCTTGTTGTCTTTAGTTTCACCAGCTTTTTGTTCTTCACCTACAGCTTTCATGAGTTGAAACTGTTTTCAAATCTGAAGGGAAAATTAAAAGAGAAAAATCACCATGAGTTGCAATTAATCACATCGCCATTTAATGCCATTTTATAACTTTACCGCTTCACTTTAAACAATCCGTATCATCAACACATGAATCAGGGATGCCAGAAGTGTTTCTCATTATTCACCAGCTGCAGCTGCTTGAAGGGGTCCTCAACATCTTCAGACTCTTTCCAGTAAGGTGCTATCGCTTGATAAATCTAACGTAATCCTGGCCTTTATCTGAGCCGCTCAGGACCTCCCTCTTCATCTTCAGAGGTGAGCAATTCCTCTAGTTTCAGTTTCTGTGGAACAGCTGTGATCTTTAAAGACCGTAGCCTACAGAAGGAGGTCTTTTTGTGTCTAACGCCTAAACGTGTGAATGTTTTTTTACCGCTCTTTCTGTTTCTGCTGTGATGCTGTCCAGCTCTGTCTTCTTCTGCTGCAGCTCTTCAGAAAGGTGCAGGATACGAGTGTCCTCCTCCTTATGTCCTTCAGCAGTTCCAGTTTGCGTGATCAATCTCTTTCAGTTCTCTCTCATGAACTCTGCTCCACTACATTCGCGCATCGATCGGCGCCTCAAACTCAATAAGAAACAAAAGAAAACATTAAATAACGACTCTGCATCTTTCTTTTACTCCACCTGTCTCTTTCTCTTTACTCCAGCCTGACACTTTCTCCGAGTAGTTTCAGTATTTTTCCCCTTTCCAGACAAAAAAAGGAGCTATTAATACTAGGACTACCTTTCCAGGCATCTTTGCACTGCTCTCCCGGTTTAGTTTGGCCTGTCGCCTACGCCGGTCCCGCTCTTGTCTTTCTTCGAGCAGGCCTTCATACCGCTTTTTATTTGTTTGTATTAAATGCAATTGTTGTAAATTTGACTAGTTTACCTTTTTTCCTAATTTCATTTTTCTTTGAACTACATTTCCCACAAATCCTAGTAATTCACCTTTTAAGATCAACTCATATATGGCACACTACATTACCCATATTCCCTATAAATAGACCTCACTTCCTTCCTTTGTCCTCTTTTTGTTCTTGGTGAGGTGGGGGTGTTTGAATGGGCACCCCACCATGTCCTTGAATCCTTTATTTAGATGTGTTAAGTAAGTTTGTTTGGTATTTTGTATTGTTTGAATTTGTTCATTTCACTTTAGATATTTAATCCTTTGTGTGGATTGAGTAAATAATGTTTATTGTAGTTGTTTGAGTTTAATTTCTTGTTTTATATTGTTTGTAGTGACCGAAAAACCATCCTTTTCATTCTGTCTATCCTGCTAATTCATCATGTTCATCGTGGTAGTCCTGCACTGTGACTTTGACTGCATCGTATGCTGATTGCTAAAGATTTGATTCTTCTCATCAATGGAATAAAAGAAAGCAAAGGACTGGCGCTGCTTACAGTGTTTTAATCAGACACACCACCAAGTTTCTACAATTTTTAACGAACCTTGAATATTTAACATCTAATATTCAACATATGGTCCTTCGAGCCGAGAGTAGAAATTTGGTGGAATGAATTATCAGGTAAGACCGGGCAGCCCGGCGTAGTGGACCAATGAGAAGACCTCCTGCCCGTTTTGCAGACTGTGTGGTACGAGAACCTACTCCTCTTCCACCTCCTTCTTCTCACCAACTCTAGCCGTAAGTGATCATCAACAAATAGACAATGGAAACGCTTGCCCCTTAGGACTCGCTTCTTGCTCATCTGTTCAAGGTGAACAGTCTCAACATGACTTGCCTGACATGGATGTTAAACAAGAAATACTTGGACTTAAGAGTATGCTTGGAGAGATTATGTCTAGAATGTCACGGTGGTTAGCAGTTTCTTGTAAGCAATCTGATTTATCCGAGTCTTTGATGATGATGTTTCTGATGATGATGAGAATGTTGTTGATAAACCACCTATTGTTGAAGAATTGTGTGCATGTATTAAGAAAGCTGAGCAGAAATCCACATGTAAACAAGGTAATTCATCAACCACCTCCGCCACCACTTCCATCGAGTAGGCCTAGTTCTCTGCCTCCCCACCTTCCTCATTGTTACATAGTCCATCTCAGCATACACACACACCTGATACATCACAAATACAATCAGGTATTGTGACTCAAACTCCTGTAGTTCCTGACCCTGCTGATTCCCATTTCCCCTCAAAATGCAAGCACTGAACATCCCACAGTCAAGCAACTGCTTACCAAGTAATCCCCTTCCTCACTTTTGGTTAATACTCAGTTGCCTCTCACAGACCCCATCAGTACAGTTAACTTCAGTCTCAACACATTCCTCATGCATCAGCTAATGTAGGATACTCTACGCAGTCACACTCAGTAGGTTACTCAGGTAATAATGTTGTACAGCAACCTCCTTCATTTGTTCAACCAATTATTTCCACTACCCAGGCAACTGGAGTCCCATTTATTCATTCTTGCCCATGCCCCTCAGCCATATTATGCTTTACAACAATCCACTTATCCCATTTCCTCGTGTTCAGGACCCTCCTTTCCTTTTCTGTCGAATGATGATCCTCAAGAACTTGCTATGTTGCAGTTAGTCTCGACTAATCTGTTGTCCCTTTACGAGTCAGAACATTACAAATATCATATCTTGTTGGATCATTTAAGATTCCCCTTGCTCGTAACCTTGCTTTTAGCTTATGCTAATGATCCTAGACCATAGTATGTCTCTTCTTGCACTTCAACAGAAATATGGGCAACCCCATCAGCTAGTTTTGAGGGAAATCAAAGCCATTCTAGCTCTTCCTAAGGTTAGACCAGGTGACATCAGAGCATTTAGCATTTAGTGCACTGAAGGTTAGAGCTTTGCTGGCATGCTGCAATCTTTGGGCCAAGATCAAGCTAAATCAGAACTAACATGTGCTTCTCATGTGCAGCAACTTCTTAGTAAATTGCCCATAGAACATGTGACCAACTTTGCACGTTATGCTCGTGCCAGCCTAAATGGTCAAAGCTATAACCTGATTAACTTTTCTGTTAGGCTCCAAGAAGAAGCTGAATGTCAAGCGATTGCTGATCAAGTTAGTGACTTCCGAAACCACTTTTGAGTAAACCTCAATCAAAGATCCATCCTCACACTCGGACAGTTTTATATGGAGCTAATAGTAATTCTGTTGTATCAAGATCCATAAATAAGCAATCCTGAATCGAGAGATCAAGAACAGAGTTCCAAGTGTTTGTGTGCATATTGTTCTAGTAGACAACATTTCATTGGCCTATGTCCTCCTTTTCAGAGCTTTAGAAGACAAATAAAAAGGATGAGTGGATTAGAGAGAACAAAAGATGTTGGAGATGTGGGCTTAACCATCTAGCTGCTGACTGTGACTTGAGAAAACCCTGTCCACAGTGCAAAGGCGTCGACACCTTTGGTGTTCTTCATGGTGAAAATAGTCATGGTAAGGATAATGGTACATTCTATCTTAGTCGACTTGGAGGTTCCGGCAAGGTGCTCCTGAAAGTTGTTGAAGTACTTATCCATCATAAAGGCCGATCCCTGCAAACGTATGCCATCCTTGATGATGGATCAGAACGCACCATGCTTCTATCTCAAGCGCCTGATTATCTAGGCCTTATGGGAAGCTGAGTCCCTAATTGTCAGGACTGTACGTCAAGACACTATTGCGCTGGAAGGCTCTTTCTGTAACTTTTGAAATATCCTCAACTGCCAATCCAGAAAGGAAGTATACCATTTCCAATGCTGCTTTTCTGCTGCCAGATTGGGACTGGCAGAGCAGACATATCCTGTTGAGACTTTAAAGAGACGTTTTTCAGACACCTTCAAGATTTACCACTTTCAGCATTCTCTCAACGCTCAACCACTCATACTTATTGGAGCAGACTATCCACACCTGATAAATCCAATTAACCAGGTGTACTTTGCCCCGAAATCTCCAGCCGCAATTCAGACCAAATTGGGTTGGGTACTTCAAGGTCCTATTGCAATTCCTAACACTAGTAAGATGCAGTGTCTTTTTACCATCACTAACCCACTCGAGGATCTTCGTCACGATGTAGAGAAATTATGGCAATTAGACATTCTTCCTTTCAGAAATGAGAGAGCCATTACTAGGTCCAAGCAGGACCAAGAAGTCATAGACTTGTTAGCCTCCAAGACTAAGAGAGTTGAAGTCGATGGTGTGCAGAGATACGCCACTCCTTTATTGCGTGCTGCTCCTGCAATCCAGTTACAAGCCTCGCCAAATGCAGTTATGTCTTCTCTCAGAAGTATTGAGCGCCGCTCCAAAGAAATCCTGAATCTGCTGTGGTCTATGATCAAGAAATTGCGAAGTTGGAGAACTCTGGCTATATTTAAAAATAGAACCTCCTCATGAGTCTTCGAGCGAATCATGGTATATCCCTCATCACCTTGTGGAGCATAATGGAAACCCCGAGTAGTCTTCAATTGTTCCTACTCGTATAAAGGTATGTCATTTAAACAACCAGCTCCTTCCCTGGTCCACAGTTAGGCCCCTCTTTTGCTTGGTGTCTTACTCAGATTTTGCCAGTAGCCATTAGTGGTGACACAAAATCTATGTTTCACCAATTTAGGCTACTACCAGAAAATCCTCTCTTACGCTTTTTGTGGCACAACATGCAGAGATCAAATCCACCCAATGTCTACGAGTGGCAAGTTTTGCCATTTGGCACAGTATGTAGTCCATGTTGCGCAACATATGCTTTGCAAAAGCATGTCTGTGATAACTGAGGAAATGAAGATATAGTGGATTCAGTTCTTCAGTCATTCTATGTAGATAACTGTTTAGAGAGTTTCCCACATGTGCAAGCTGCAAAGACCCATCTTGACCGCACACGTTCCTACTGATGAGTGGGGATTTGAATTCAGACAGTGGGCAAGTAACCAGCCTGATGTTGTGAGACATCTTCCTTCTGAAGCCAGGTCTGAGAGTGCTGAACTATGGATCATTCACGATCGTTTGGATCCAAAGGAAGGAGCTTTGGGTCTTCATCCAGACGATCCAACGGTAGCTACTCGGATCTCGGGTTGCCTGGCGGACATCTCGACATGGATGCAAGAGTACCACCTACAGCTCAACCTGACAAAGACTGAGCTGCTTGTATTCCCTGCCACTCCAACTACACAGCATGACTTCACCATCCAGCTAGGTTCTTCGTCAATTACCCCATCAACCTCAGTCAGAAATCTTGGTGTAATCCTCGATGACCAACTAACCTTCAAAGATGACATTGCAAAGACTGCTCGATCCTGCAGGTTTGCATTACACAACATCAGAAAGATCAGGCCCTTTCTAACAGAGAAAGCTGCACAGCTACTTGTCCAGGCCCTTGTCATTTCTAGACTGGACTACTGCAATGCTCTTCTGGCTGGACTTCCATCAAACACAATAAAACCTCTACAAATGATTCAGAATGCAGCAGCACGGCTGGTATTCAATGAGCCCAAGAGAACCCATGTTACACCTCTCTTTTATCTCCTTACATTGGTTACCGATTGCAGCTCGCATCAAGTTCAAGGCACTGATGCTTGCATATAGAACAACCACAGACTCGGCACCAGTCTACTTCCACTCACTATTACAAATCTACACACCCTCTAGAAGTCTGAGATCTGCTAGTGAGCGACGCCTCGTGGTACCATCTCAAAGAGGCTCAAATCACTCTCCAGAACTTTTCTCGTTCTCTGTTCCTGGCTGGTGGAACGATCTTCCTGTACATATCCGGGAATGCTGGATCTCTGTCAATCTTTAAGAAACTGCTGAAAACTCACATCTTTCAGCAATACCTGACCTCATCATAAAAAAAAAAAAAAAAAAAAAAAAAAATGTATACTCTCACTGTCTCTGTCTCACTTCTCCTCCCCTTGTTTATTCCTTCCCTTCTGGCATGTACTAATTTGAACACTCCCTGTGACTGGGTGTTATAATCGCTGTTGTACTCTCAATTGTAAGTTGCTTTGGATAAAAGCGTCTGCAAAATGACTAAATGTAAATGTAGATGGCATTGTCCTCTGATTTATTGAGGGTACCGTTCTCGAACCGTGGAGTATAACACCACAACTATGCGGAATATTTATAAAGTTCTCGCTAGTCAATATGACCCGTTGGGTTATATTACTCCTTTACAACACGAGCTAAGATCATTGTACAGCAATGCTGGATGAAGTCTCAGGGTTGAGATGACCCCTTATGCCAAGTCCAATTCAACAGGCCTGGAAGGCTTTGGAAACAGAGTTACCTGATCTGTCACTGATACAGCTTCCCCCGCTGTTATTTAATTTCACCATCCGAGTTAATTGTATCCAGAGAGTTGCATATTTTTTGTGGACGCTTCAGAGAGCGCATATGGATCAGTAGCTTATCTGAGGATGGAAACTGACAAGAGTGTGGTATATACCTCCTTCATCATGGCAAGATCGAGTTGCCCCAAAAAGGCAAATATCCATCCCTCGCCTCGAACTTTTGCGCTGCTCTAACAGGTGCACAGCTCTCAAGCTTCTGCAAAAAGGAACTGACTCTTACTTTGACAAATGTGGTATTATGGTCCGATTCCACAACTGTTTTGTCATGGATGCATTCCTCTTCCTGCCGTTATAAAGTTTTTGCAGCCAATCGAATCACTGAAATCTTGGAACTCACTGATGTCTCTTCTTGGAGATATATCCTTCCCCACAGAACCCAGCAGATGATATCACTAGAGGTAGAAGCTTATTGAGCTGGCCAATCCTGATCACAGATGGCGACAAGGCCCGTCGTTTCTGAAACTTCCTCCACAACAGTGGTCTCAAAATCTAGTGTCCCAATCTGCTAGTCTGATCCTGAGCTCGAAAACCACTTTTTGTGGTTTAACTTGCAACTGGAGGATCTCGTGCTCCCAGATCCTTCCTGTTTCCAGTCATGGACCGAGTTAAAGTCTGCTACAACTGAGTTATTACAGACAACATAGTCCGGACTCTTGTGACCCTTCAGTCATTCATAATCATCGTCTGGAACAAGCCCAGCAACAAAGTTTCCCTCAGAGTACCAGTCTTTAAAGGAAGGAAAGCCCATTGAATCTCAAAGTCGACTCCTTACACTTGAGTTCAGAGAAAACAGGACTTATTGTAGTGGGTGGCAGGCTCAGACAATTAGAGGATATGGAATTTGAAATGGTTCATCCAGTTATCCTTGATTCCAAGCATCCATTATCTAGTTTAATCATCAAGGACTGTGATGAGAAACTTTTTCATCCTGGTCCAGAGAGAGTTTTCTCAGAACTTCGCCATAATTATTGGATAATTAAAGGACGACAGGCTGTGAAAAAGCATCAGTTGTCCTGTTTGGAATGTAGAAAGTGGAAAGCTAAGCCATCCATCCCTCAAATGTCAGATCTTCCACCCTCTAAGCTCCGACTATTTAAGCCTCCTTTTGGTCCACTGGGATGGACTGTTTTGGCCCTTTCTATGTCAAGGTTGGACGTAGAACAGAAAGAGATGGGGCATTCTGTTTAAGTGCCAGACTACTCGATGTCTGCATCTTGATTTGTTAAACAGTTTGGATGTGGATAGTTTTCTAATGGCCCTACGCCGTTTTATATCCAGGAGAGGTCAGCCGTATGAGATTCTTTGTGACCAAGGAAGTAATTTCCGTGGAGCTGCGAGAGAATTAAAAGAAGTGTTCCAGAGCCTAACCAATGAGCTACAAGTAAAACTTGAAGATCAGCAGATCAAATTCAAATTTAACCCTCCTCAAGCGCCTCATTTTGGAGGCTCATGGGAACGAGAGATCCGCTCCGTTAAAACAGCTCTCCGTGTGGTACTTGGCAGCCAAACAGTATCCGAAGAAGTCCTACGGACAGTTCTGACAGAAGTTGAAGGGGTTTTAAATTCAAAGCCATTAGGTTACACCTCTTCTAACGTCGCAGATCTCGATCCCATCACCCCCGAATCTCCTCCTCATGGGGGGTGGCGAGATTCTTCTCTACCTCAGGTTATTTATGCCAACACTGAGCTCCTTGGCCGTAGATCTTGGCGCCACAACCAGGTCTTAGCGGATCAGTTTTGGACATCCTTTATTCGACATTATTTGCCAGGTCAGCAGCTCCGTCAAAAATGGAATAGAGAAAATCCTAATCTAAATGATTCTACTGTTTTAGTTATTGATTCCCAACTTCCAAGAGCATCATGGCCCATTGGTAGGGTAGTACATCTTTTACCTAGTCGGGATGGACGTGTCAGAGTAGCTGAGATTGTTATTAATGGAAAAACGTATGTACGCCCAGTTGCTAAGCTGATTCCGTTACCTCAAATTAATGAATAATAGCAAATACATGACGGTATTTGGGGGCGGCTGTTGTAAATTTGACTAGTTTACCTTTTTCCTAATTTCATTTTTCTTTGAACTACATTTCCCACAAATCCTAGTAATTCGCCTTTTAAGATCAACTCCATATATGGCACACTACATTACCCATATTCCCCCTGGTTGAGGTCTATAAATAGACCTCACTTCCTTCCTTTGTCCCCTTTTTGCCTTGGTGAGGTGGGGGTGTTTGAATGGGCACCCCACCACGTCCTTGAATCCTTTCCTTAGGATGTGTTAAGTAAGTTTGTTTGGTAATTTGTATTGTTTGAATTTGTTCATTTCACTTTAGATATTTAATCCTTGTGTGGATTGAGTAAATAATGTTTATTGTAGTTGTTTGAGTTTAATTCTTGTTTTATATTGTTTGTAGTGACCGAAAAACCATCCTTTTCATTCTGTCTATCCTGCTAATTCATCATGTTCATCGTGGTAGTCCTGCACTGTGACTTTGACTGCATCGTATGCTGATTGCTAAAGATTTGATTCTTCTCATCAATGGAATAAAAGAAAGCAAAGGACTGGCGCTGCTTACAGTGTTTTAATCAGACACACCACCAAGTTTCTACAATTTTTAACGAACCTTGAATATTTAACATCTAATATTCAACATATGGTCCTTCGAGCCGGAGAGTAGAAATTTGGTGGAATGAATTATCAGGTAAGACCGGCAGCCCGGCGTAGTGGACCAATGAGAAGACCTCCTGCCCGTTTTGCAGACTGTGTGGTACGAGAACCTACTCCTCTTCCACCTCCTTCCTCACCAACTCTAGCCGTAAGTGATCATCAACAAATAGACAATGGAAACGCTTGCCCCTTAGGACCTGCTTCTTGCTCATCTGTTCAAGGTGAACAGTCTCAACATGACTTGCTCGACATGGATGTTAAACAAGAAATACTTGGACTTAAGAGTATGCTTGGAGAGATTATGTCTAGAATGTCACGGTTAGCAGTTTCTTGTAAGCAATCTGATTTATCCGAGTCTTTTGATGATGATGTTTCTGATGATGATGAGAATGTTGTTGATAAACCACCTATTGTTGAAGAATTGTGTGCATGTATTAAGAAAGCTGAGCAGAAATCCACATGTAAACAAGGTAATTCATCAACCACTCCGTCACCACTTCCATCGAGTAGGCCTAGTTCTCTGCCTCCCCACCTTCCTCATTGTTACATAGTCCATCTCAGCATACACACACACCTGATACATCACAAATACAATCAGGTATTGTGACTCAAACTCCTGTAGTTCCTGACCCTGCTGATTCCCATTTCCCTCAAATGCAAGCACTGAACATCCCACAGTCAAGCAACTGCTTACCAAGTAATCCCCTTTCCTCACTTTTGGTTAATACTCAGTTGCCTTCACAGACCCCATCAGTACAGTTAACTTCTCAGTCTCAACACATTCCTCATGCATCAGCTAATGTAGGATACTCTACGCAGTCACACTCAGTAGGTTACTCAGGTAATAATGTTGTACAGCAACCTCCTTCATTTGTTCAACCAATTATTTCCACTACCCAGGCAACTGGAGTCCCATTTATTCATTCTTGCCCATGCCCCCAGCCATATTATGCTTTACAACAATCCACTTATCCCATTTCTCGTGTTCAGGGACCCTCCTTTCCTTTTCTGTCGAATGATGATCCTCAAGAACTTGCTATGTTGCAGTTAGCTCCGACTAATCTGTTGTCCCCTTACGAGTCAGAACATTACAAATATCATATCTTGTTGGATCATTTAAGATTCCCCCTTGCTCGTAACCTTGCTTTAGCTTATGCTAATGATCCTAGACCATATAGTATGTCTCTTCTTGCACTTCAACAGAAATATGGGCAACCCCATCAGCTAGTTTTGAGGGAAATCAAAGCCATTCTAGCTCTTCCTAAGGTTAGACCAGGTGACATCAGAGCATTTAGCATTTAGTGCACTGAAGGTTAGAGCTTTGGTTGGCATGCTGCAATCTTTGGGCCAAGATCAAGCTAAATCAGAACTAACATGTGCTTCTCATGTGCAGCAACTTCTTAGTAAATTGCCCATAGAACATGTGACCAACTTTGCACGTTATGCTCGTGCCAGCCTAAATGGTCAAAGCTATAACCTGATTAACTTTTCTGTTAGGCTCCAAGAAGAAGCTGAATGTCAAGCGATTGCTGATCAAGTTAGTGACTTCCCGAAACCACTTTTGAGTAAACCTCAATCAAAGATCCATCCTCACACTCGGACAGTTTTATATGGAGCTAATAGTAATTCTGTTGTATCAAGATCCATAAATAAGCAATCCCGGAATCGGAGAGATCAAGAACAGAGTTCCAAGTATTTGTGTGCATATTGTTCTAGTAGACAACATTTCATTGGCCTATGTCCTCCTTTCAGAGCTTTAGAAGACAACAAAAAGGATGAGTGGATTAGAGAGAACAAAAGATGTTGGAGATGTGGGCTTAACCATCTAGCTGCTGACTGTGACTTGAGAAAACCCTGTCCACAGTGCAAAGGCCGACACCTTTGGTGTTCTTCATGGTGAAAATAGTCATGGTAAGGATAATGGTACATTCTATCTTAGTCGACTTGGAGGTTCCGGCAAGGTGCTCCTGAAAGTTGTTGAAGTACTTATCCATCATAAAGGCCGATCCCTGCAAACGTATGCCATCCTTGATGATGGATCAGAACGCACCATGCTTCTATCTCAAGCGTCTGATTATCTAGGCCTTAAGGGGGAAGCTGAGTCCCTAATTGTCAGGACTGTACGTCAAGACACTATTGCGCTGGAAGGCTCTTCTGTAACTTTTGAAATATCCTCAACTGCCAATCCAGAAAGGAAGTATACCATTTCCAATGCCTTTTCTGCTGCCAGATTGGGACTGGCAGAGCAGACATATCCTGTTGAGACTTTAAAGAGACGTTTCAGACACCTTCAAGATTTACCACTTTCAGCATTCTCTAACGTTCAACCACTCATACTTATTGGAGCAGACTATCCACACCTGATAAATCCAATTAACCAGGTGTACTTCGGCCCCCCGAAATCTCCAGCCGCAATTCAGACCAAATTGGGTTGGGTACTTCAAGGTCCTATTGCAATTCCTAACACTAGTAAGATGCAGTGTCTTTTTACCATCACTAACCCACTCGAGGATCTTCGTCACGATGTAGAGAAATTATGGCAATTAGACATTCTTCCTTTCAGAAATGAGAGAGCCATTACTAGGTCCAAGAAGTCATAGACTTGTTAGCCTCCAAGACTAAGAGAGTTGAAGTCGATGGTGTGCAGAGATACGCCACTCCTTTATTGCGTGCTGCTCCTGCAATCCAGTTACAAGCCTCGCCAAATGCAGTTATGTCTTCTCTCAGAAGTATTGAGCGCCGCCTCCAAAGAAATCCTGAATCTGCTGTGGTCTATGATCAAGAAATTGCGAAGTTGGAGAACTCTGGCTATATTTCAAAAATAGAACCTCCTCATGAGTCTTCGAACGAATCATGGTATATCCCTCATCACCTTGTGGAGCATAATGGGAAACCCCGAGTAGTCTTCAATTGTTCCTACTCGTATAAAGGTATGTCATTTAAACAACCAGCTCCTTCCTGGTCCACAGTTAGCCCCTCTTTGCTTGGTGTCTTACTCAGATTTTGCCAGTAGCCATTAGTGGTGACACAAAATCTATGTTTCACCAATTTAGGCTACTACCAGAAGATCGCCCTCTCTTACGCTTTTTGTGGCACAACATGCAGAGATCAAATCCACCCAATGTCTACGAGTGGCAAGTTTTGCCATTTGGCACAGTATGTAGTCCATGTTGCGCAACATATGCTTTGCAAAAGCATGTCTGTGATAACTGAGGAAATGAAGATATAGTGGATTCAGTTCTTCAGTCATTCTATGTAGATAACTGTTTAGAGAGTTTCCCACATGTGCAAGCTGCAAAGACCCATCTTGACCGCACACGTTCCCTACTGATGAGTGGGGGATTTGAATTCAGACAGTGGGCAAGTAACCAGCCTGATGTTGTGAGACATCTTCCTTCTGAAGCCAGGTCTGAGAGTGCTGAACTATGGATCATTCACGATCGTTTGGATCCAAAGGAAGGAGCTTTGGGTCTTCATCCAGACGATCCAACGGTAGCTACTCGGATCTCGGGTTGCCTGGCGGACATCTCGACATGGATGCAAAAGTACCACCTACAGCTCAACCTGACAAAGACTGAGCTGCTTGTATTCCCTGCCACTCCAACTACACAGCATGACTTCACCATCCAGCTAGGTTCTTCGTCAATTACCCCATCAACCTCAGTCAGAAATCTTGGTGTAATCCTCGATGACCAACTAACCTTCAAAGATGACATTGCAAAGACTGCTCGATCCTGCAGGTTTGCATTACACAACATCAGAAAGATCAGGCCCTTTCTAACAGAGAAAGCTGCACAGCTACTTGTCCAGGCCCTTGTCATTTCTAGACTGGACTACTGCAATGCTCTTCTGGCTGGACTTCCATCAAACAGAATAAAACCTCTACAAATGATTCAGAATGCAGCAGCACGGCTGGTATTCAATGAGCCCAAGAGAACCCATGTTACACCTCTCTTTATCTCCTTACATTGGCTACCGATTGCAGCTCGCATCAAGTTCAAGGCACTGATGCTTGCATATAGAACAACCACAGACTCGGCACCAGTCTACTTCCACTCACTATTACAAATCTACACACCCTCTAGAAGTCTGAGATCTGCTAGTGAGCGACGCTCGTGGTACCATCTCAAAGAGGCTCGAAATCACTCTCCAGAACTTTCTCGTTCTCTGTTCCTGGCTGGTGGAACGATCTTCCTGTACATATCCGGAATGCTGGATCTCTGTCAATCTTTAAGAAACTGCTGAAAACTCACATCTTTCAGCAATACCTGACCTCCTCATCATAAAAAAAAAAAAAAAAAAAAAAAAAAAAATGTATACTCTCACTGTCTCTGTCTCACTTCTCCTCCCCTTGTTTATTCCTTCCCTTCTGGCATGTACTAATTTGAACACTCCCTGTGACTGGGTGTTATAAGCACTTACTCTGTCTGTTTGTCTCTCAAAAATGAATCGCTGTTGTACTCTCAATTGTAAGTTGCTTTGGATAAAAGCGTCTGCAAAATGACTAAATGTAAATGTAGATGGCATTGTCCTCTGATCTATTGGGGTACCGTTCTCGAACCGTGGAGTATAACACCACAACTATGCGGAATATTTATAAAGTTCTCGCTAGTCAATATGACCCGTTGGGTTATATTACTCCCTTTACAAACACGAGCTAAGATCATTGTACAGCAATGCTGGATGAAGTCTCGGGGTTGAGATGACCCCTTTATGCCAAGTCCAATTCAACAGGCCTGGAAGGCTTTGGAAACAGAGTTACCTGATCTGTCACTGATACAGCTTCCCGCTGTTATTTAATTTCACCATCCGAGTTAATTGTATCCAGAGAGTTGCATATTTTTGTGGCGCTCAGAGAGCGCATATGGATCAGTAGCTTATCTGAGGATGAAACTGACAAGAGTGTGGTATATACCTCCTTCATCATGGCAAGATCCCGAGTTGCCCCAAAAGGCAAATATCCATCCCTCGCCTCGAACTTTGCGCTGCTCTAACAGGTGCACAGCTCTCAAGCTTCTGCAAAAAGGAACTGACTCTTACTTTGACAAATGTGGTATTATGGTCCGATTCCACAACTGTTTTGTCATGGATGCATTCCTCTTCCTGCCGTATAAAGTTTTTGTAGCCAATCGAATCACTGAAATCTTGGAACTCACTGATGTCTCTTCTTGGAGATATATCTCTTCCCCACAGAACCCAGCAGATGATATCACTAGAGGTAGAACGCTTATTGAGCTGGCCAATCCTGATCACAGATGGCGACAAGGCCCGTCGTTTCTGAAACTTCCTCCACAACAGTGGTCTCAAAATCTAGTGTCCCAATCTGCTAGTCCTGATCCTGAGCTCCAAAACCACTTTTTGTGGTTTAACACAACTGGAGGATCTCGTACTCCCAGATCCTTCCTGTTTCCAGTCATGGACCGAGTTAAAGTCTGCTACAACTGAGTTATTGCGACAACATAGTCCAGACTCTTGTGACCCTTCAGTCATTCATAATCATCGTCTGAGACAAGCCCAGCAACAAAGTTTCCCCTCAGAGTACCAGTCTTTAAAGGAAGGAAAGCCCATTGAATCTCAAAGTCGACTCCTTACACTTGAGTTCAGAGAAGAAACAGGACTTATTGTAGTGGGTGGCAGGCTCAGACAATTAGAGGATATGGAATTTGAAATGGTTCATCCAGTCATCCTTGATTCCAAGCATCCATTATCTAGTTTAATCATCAAGGACTGTGATGAGAAACTTTTTCATCCTGGTCCAGAGAGAGTTTTCTCAGAACTTCGCCATAATTATTGGATAATTAAAGGACGACAGGCTGTGAAAAAGCATCAGTTGTCCTGTTTGGAATGTAGAAAGTGGAAAGCTAAGCCATCCATCCCTCAAATGTCAGATCTTCCACCCTCTAAGCTCCGACTGTTTAAGCCTCCTGTTACGGTACCCGGCATCGGGGTTTGTGTATTTTGAATATGTGTGCAGGGATTGGCTTTTCTTCGAGGGACGTGATTGGGCGAATCCGGATGGGGACGTCTTTAAAAGGGCGGCGCCCCAAAACATGGCGAGCTCAATTCGGCGCTTTTGCGACCATGGCGTGATGAGCTCCGGATTCCACCACAGCCAACAGACCATCTGCCTTCCTCGTCGTTATGTTTTGTCGGTTTGTTAATAACAAAAGAAGTGTAATGTTGAAGTAACCACTCTAGAGCGTAGGAGAGATCTGCCCTTTATTTTCGACATAATTTTGGCTATGTGTTTTTGCCTAGGGAGTTAGGGAAGATGATTTGTATTTTCTTTTCCTTATCCTTAGGTAATTTATATATTTTATTTTATTAAGCTCTTTTGGTTTATTATTTTGGCCTTGGGTCTCTCTGAAATCAGTGCTCCTTCATTATATTAAATTTACTTGTTAAACTCAATAAATACCTTAAAATCCTTATGTTCGTTTGTTCATCTGTTGACTGTGGCTGGAATCCCGTTAACACGCGTCTTACTGGTACCTCACTCTTTTAAATGGGTCGTAACAAATGGGGCTCGTCCTATGGTATGTATTCCTTCTCGTTTCGATTTTGATCAATAATTTTGATTGGCAGTTTTTGTCTTGTGTGTTAGGGAGAGGAATATAAAACGCTTAACAATGGAATTCAGTATTGAAGCATTTCGTCAGAAACCCTCTTATGCAGCTTTAGAGTTATGTCGTAAGAACGATCTTTATTTGATTGCCGATTTTTATGACATTCCTATCACAAAAACGGCTCGTAAAAAAGAAGTGAGGGATGTGATAGAAGTAGCTTTAGCACAACAGGGTGTGTTATCAGCGGCTCAATGTCCTGAGAGTGATGATGGAAACGCGGGTGAGAGGGCGAGCGCTGAGGAACAGGGTTTAGGCGATGAAGCGCTTCGCTCACTTACTGGTTTGGGTACGGCAGATTTAAAACTGGCTATCCAACTAAAGAAACTTGATTTGGAAATAAAGCGTCAAGAGCACACTACGCAAGTGCTACGTTTTAGACAATGTGAATTGGAGACGCAGGTTGGTCACCGACTACCCAGTGATTCGAGACCCACTCCTGCTCTAGTTCCAGGTAGTCGGGGATCGAGCCAAAGTGATAACTCATTGTCGTCTGTGCCTGCTGCTAATTCGTCTGATTTTGATGTGTGTAAGCAGATTAATCTCGTGCCACCGTTCCGGGAGTCCGAGGTGGATTCGTATTTTGGCGCTTTTGAGCGTATTGCCGTAGCTTTGCGATGGCCCAAAGACGTATGGCCTCTTTTGTTGCAGTGTCGTTTGATTGGTAAGGCTCAAGAAGTTTGTTCTGCGTTGTCTATTAATGACAGTTTAGATTACGAAAAAGTGAAGTCTGCTGTTTTGAGAGCTTACGAGCTTGTTCCCGAAGCTTATCGCCAAAAGTTTCGTTCGCATTTGAAAACTGCCAATCAAACATTCGTTGAGTATGCTCGTGAAAAGTGCGTTCTCTTTGATAAGTGGTGCCAGTCGAGTAAAACGATTAATTTTGAGCAGCTTCGTGAACTTGTTTTAATCGAAGATTTTAAAAACTCGTTACCCGATAAAATAGTCGTGTATTTAAACGAGAAGAAGGTTTCCACTCTTGCTGAGGCTGCAGTGTGCGCTGATGAATTCGTATTAACGCACAAAAATGTATTTGTATCACCGGCTCCACGAGAATTAACATATTCCACGAATTCGGATAAATTTAAAACATCTAAACTAACGAAATTATCAGGATCACCTGACGTGCGTGCTTGTTTTTATTGCCATGAGAATGGTCATTTGATCGCGGCATGTCCCGTTTTGAAAAAGAAAAATAAGTTTAAGCAAACAAAAGTGTTGGCTTCGTACGAACTATTAGTACGGAATCGTTTGCAATTGATTCTGTTTTCGAACCCTTTACTGGTCAGGGTCTGATCTCTATCAGTGGTTTAGAGGAGGATGAAGTTCCTGTTACCTGGCTGCGTGATACAGGAACCGCCCAGTCCTTCATTTTAGAAAGTGCGTTGCCGTTTTCGAAGGAGACGTACTGTGGCTCTGATGTATTGGTTCAGGGAATTGAAATGGGAGTTGTGAAGGTTCCCTTGCATAAAGTGCATATTCGTTCCGATTTGATAACCGGTTTCGTTACGAATGCAGTTGCCTGTGAAGGGAGTTACCATGATCGTTGGAAATGACTTGGCAGGTGGAAAAGTACATCCCGTTCCTGAAGTCATTGAGAATCCGCTTGCGACTTCTGCTTTTAGAAAAAATGCGGAAGATTTAACTGTGTTCCCTGCGTGCGCTATTACTCGAGCCCAGTCACGAAAGTTTCCTGATGTTGTTGAACTCTCGGATAGTTTCATTGTTGATCAGGATGATTCTGACTCTGTCCTGTTACAGCCTGATGAGTCTGTGTCTATGTCGCTGTCTCCTGTCAGTGGTGCTGACGCTAAGCCTGTGGACCTGTTGCTGGCTGTTGACCGTGCGACGTTTGCTGCTGAGCAAAAACAAGATCTATCGCTCATGTGCTGCCGAGACTCTGCTGCCCTAGAAAAGGATGATGTGAGCAAACCAGTTGGTTATTTTTATGAAGACGGAGTTTTAATGCGAAAATGGACTCCTTCAAAATCCGATAATTCGGGTTGGGACACGCTTTACCAGTTAGTAGTTCCCAAAAGATTTCGTGACCAAGTGCTGAGTGTTGCGCATGATAACGTTGCAGGTCATCTCGGAATTACCAAAACATTTTATCGAGTGACCCGTCATTTCTTTTGGCCTGGTATAAGGTCTGACGTTGCCAAGTACTGCCGATCTTGTCATGTCTGCCAAATGGTTGGAAAACCTAATCAGACTATTCCTTCTGCACCTCTTCAACCGATCCCTGTTGTCGGTGAACCGTTTGAGCGCATTATTTTAGACTGTGTGGGACCTTTACCGAAGATGAAATCCGGTCATACGTATTTGCTTACGCTAATAATGCGCGCAGCGACGCGCTTCCCGAGGCTATACCACTTCGATCACTGAGAGCAAAAGCAATTGTGAAGGCCCTGACTCTTTTCTTTTCTACTTTTGGACTTCCGAAGGTCGTCCAAACTGATCAAGGAACGAATTTTATGTCCCGGCTGTTCAATCAAATTCTGTCTCAGTTACATATTCAGCATGTTGTTTCGAGCGCTTACCATCCTGAGTCACAGGGAGCACTCGAACGATTTCATCAAACGTTAAAGACCATGCTAAAGACGTATTGCACTGAGTGTGAAAAGAATGGGATGATGGAATACCTTTGCTTTTATTTTCCTCAGAGAAACTGTTCAGGAGTCTTTAGGTTTTAGCCCCGCAGAGTTGGTTTTTGGTCATACAGTGCAAGGTCCACTTAAACTCCTGAAAGAGAATTGGTTGTCTGACGCGAAGTCCAACGTAAATCTGCTGGATTATGTTAGCTCATTTCGAGAACGCCTTCATAAAGCTCGTGAGCTAGCCAAGTCAGCTTTGGCAGGGGCTCAGAAAAAGATGAAAAGTTGCTTTGACAAGGATGCCGTGTTTCGTTCATTTCAGAAAGGAGACAAAGTCTTGGTTTTGTTACCAGTTCCTGGCTCTGCTTTGCAGGCAAAGTTTTCTGGACCTTATGTTGTGGATCGGAAGCTCAGCGATACTGACTATATTATCGGTACTCCCGATCGGGGGAGAAAAACGCGGGTGTGCCATATTAACATGCTTAAAGGTTACGTTTCTCGAGATAAGGGAGAAGTGTTAAAACACACTATTATCCCAGTGGCCTCGGCGATACGGTATCACCGCCAGTATAACTGACTTACGATATATGCCTGCGAAGTGTTCCTGTGTCTGGTGTCCGATTAAATAATTCTGAAATTCTGTCAGACCTCAACTTTCATTTGCTGCACTTAACTGAAGAGCAGAAAGCTGACATTGTGAGATTAATTCACTCTTTTCTTGGGTTGTTTTCTGATGTTCCGACTCAAACGTCTGTAATTAAACATGACATTGAAGTAAACGATCACCCACCGATCAAACAAAATGCCTATCGAGTAAATCCAGCTAAACGAAAAATGATCAAGTCTGAGGTGAAATATTTAGTGGAAAATGATTTAGCTGTGCCTAGTTCCAGTGCTTGGAGTTCGCCTTGTCTACTCGTCCCGAAGCCCGATGGATCTCATCGTTTTTGCACCGATTACCGTAAGGTAAATGCAATTACGAAACCTGACTCGTTTCCCTTGCCTTTAATGGAAGATTGTGTGGATAATGTGGGATCGGCTCGGTTTGTGACGAAATTAGACCTTCTGAAGGGTTATTGGCAAGTTCCCTTAACAGAACGGGCAGCCGAAATCTCTGCATTTGTCACTCCAGATAACTTCCTTAATTACACAGTGATGGCTTTCGGACTACGGAACGCTCCAGCAACATTTCAACGCCTCATGAACACCGTGTTAGGCGATGTGGAAAATTGTAAGGCTTATTTGGACGATATTGTGGTGTATTCTTCTACTTGGAAAGAACATGTGAGCACGTTATCCACTGTTTTCACGCGTCTGCTTAAAGCCTCCCTTACGTTAAATTTGGCTAAATGTGAGTTTGCCAAAGCAACGGTAACTTACTTGGGAAAACAAGTAGGACAAGGTCAAGTACGTCCTGTTGCTCAAAAAGTGCAGGCGGTTGTTGATTTTCCAGTACCTCAGACTAAACGCTTAACTTCGCGATTTTTAGGCATGGCGGGTTATTATAGAGCATTTTGTCGAAATTTTTCTGATGTTGTTTTGCCTCTAACTAATTTGCTTAGTGCCTCTCAAAAATTTCTGTGGTCTACTGAGTGCCAACATGCTTTCGATTCTGTAAAAGCACTATTGTGTAATGCTCCAGTGCTTTCCACCGGAGCTGGCGCGGTTCTGCTTCAGGATGATGACGATGGAGTGGAGCATCCTGTAGCCTTCTTCTCGAGAAAATTTTTACCGCACCAGAAAAACTACAGCACAATCGAGAAAGAGACACTCGCTTTGTTACTGTCTTTGCAACATTTTGAAGTGTATGTTGGATCGAGTTCTGCCCCTGTAATTATTTTTACCGACCACAATCCCTTAGTTTTTCTATCACGTATGCGAAATTCAAATCAAAGAATCATGCGTTGGTCCTTATTTATTCAGGATTATAATTTAGAAATTCGGTATAAAAAGGGTAAGGACAACGTATTGGCCGATGCCTTGTCTCGTTCTTTTGATTTCATGTAAAATCAACTAAAAGTTGTTTTTATTTGTGTGTGGGGGTGTTACGGTACCCGGCATCGGGGTTTGTGTATTTTGAATATGTGTGCAGGGATTGGCTTTTCTTCGAGGGACGTGATTGGGCGAATCCGGATGGGGACGTCTTTAAAAGGGGCGCGCCCAAAACATGGCGAGCTCAATTCGGCGTTTGCGACCATGGCGTGATGAGCTCCGGATTCCACCACAGCCAACAGACCATCTGCCTTCCTCGTCGTTATGTTTTGTCGGTTTCAGTTAATAACAAAAGAAGTGTAATGTTGAAGTAACCACTCTAGAGCGTAGGAGAGATCTGCCCTTTATTTTCGACATAATTTTGGCTATGTGTTTTTGCCTAGGGAGTTAGGGAAGATGATTTGTATTTTCTTTTCCTTATCCTTAGGTAATTTATATATTTTATTTTATTAAGCTCTTTTGGTTTATTATTTTGGCCTTGGGTCTCTCTGAAATCAGTGCTCCTTCATTATATTAAATTTACTTGTTAAACTCAATAAATACCTTAAAATCCTTATGTTCGTTTGTTCATCTGTTGACTGTGGCTGGAATCCCGTTAACACGTCTTACTGGTACCTCACTCTTTTAAATGGGTCGTAACACTCCCTTTTGGTCCACTGGGATGGACTGTTTTGGCCCTTTCTATGTCAAGGTTGGACGTAGAACAGAAAAGAGATGGGGCATTCTGTTTAAGTGCCAGACTACTCGATGTCTGCATCTTGATTTGTTAAACAGTTTGGATGTGGATGGTTTTCTAATGGCCCTACGCCGTTTTATATCCAGGAGAGGTCAGCCGTATGAGATTCTTTGTGACCAAGGAAGTAATTTCCGTGGAGCTGCGAGAGAATTAAAAGAAGTGTTCCAGAGCCTAACCAATGAGCTACAAGTAAAACTCGAAAATCAGCAGATCAAATTCAAATTTAACCCTCCTCAAGCTCCTCATTTTGGAGGCTCATGGGAACGAGAGATCCGCTCCGTTAAAACAGCTCTCCGTGTGGTACTTGGCAGCCAAACAGTATCCGAAGAAGTCCTACGGACAGATCTGACAGAAGTTGAAGGGGTTTTAAATTCAAAGCCATTAGGTTACACCTCTTCTAACGCGTCGCAGATCTGAAAAATGGAATAGAGAAAATCCTAATCTAAATGATTCTACTGTTTTAGTTATTGATTCCCAACTTCCAAGAGCATCATGGCCCATTGGTAGGGTAGTACATCTTTTACCTAGTCGGGATGGACGTGTCAGAGTAGCTGAGATTGTTATTAATGGAAAACGTATGTACGCCCAGTTGCTAAGCTGATTCCGTTACCTCAAATTAATGAATAATAGCAAATACATGACGGTATTTGGGGGCGGCTGTTGTAAATTTGACTAGTTTACCTTTTCCTAATTTCATTTTTCTTTGAACTACATTTCCCACAAATCCTAGTAATTCGCCTTTTAAGATCAACTCCATATATGGCACACTACATTACCCATATTCCCCCTGGTTGAGGTCTATAAATAGACCTCACTTCCTTCCTTTGTCCCCTTTTTGCCTTGGTGAGGTGGGGGTGTTTGAATGGGCACCCAACCACGTCCTTGAATCCTTTCCTTAGGATGTGTTAAGTAAGTTTGTTTGGTAATTTGTATTGTTTGAATTTGTTCACTTCACTTTAGATATTTAATCCTTATGTGGATTGAGTAAATAATGTTTATTGTAGTTGTTTGAGTTTAATTCTCTTTTATATTGTTTGTAGTGACCGAAAAACCATCCTTTTCATTCTGTCTATCCTGCTAATTCATCATGTTCATCGTGGTAGACCTGCACTGTGACTTTGACTGCATCGTATGCTGATTGCTAAAGATTTGATTCTTCTCATCAATGGAATAAAAGAAAGCAAAGGACTGGCGCTGCTTACAGTGTTTTAATCAGACACACCACCAAGTTTCTACAATTTTTAACGAACCTTGAATATTTAACATCTAATATTCAACAGCAATGGCAACAAATGCAACTTAATAAAGCAGTTTTATCACATTAAGAAAAGCACTTGACAGTAAGACAAGACAAGAGGATTTTGTGAAATGTTAACAGTAGACACAATTTAATTTTGAGCCACACTCCAAAAAATATATCATGGCATAGTTTATTACTATATTAATATTAAAAGTCCATTAGTTAGCTAACTTGCAAAAATGATGCAGTCAGATTACTTAAAATGAATCTAAACCTGTAAATTGTTTAAACTATTAGATTTAATCAGTTGAAAGGTATGAATGTAGTTCACGTGTAGCTAGATGTGATACAAACAACATATAAACAGTTACATTTTAGGAGACCGGTTTACGTACAGATTTCAAGAAACGGAAATGTTTATAAGCGGAAATGACGTCATTCCATGCTCCGCTCGGTAGAGGGCGGCAACAGCAGCAGGAGAAGCAAAGTTTCTATTAATAATTTGCGCTACAACAACGTGGATCGTGGACTGGTTATAAGGTGAGTTACATCTACAGTCATCCTTTATAATCTTTTGGTTGTATAAAATGTATTATTAGCGTTGAGAATATCATATTAAGTTAATATTGAATGTCCATTAGCTAGCTAACTTGCACGTGCTCCTAACACATGAGCCAACTTTAGCTGCTCATTATCTGTCAGTATTAGACCGATTAGTAATATAGAGAAAGTTTTTATTTACAAATAGGAAGCATCAGTTTTATTAGTTATATTGAAATATACAAACAGTTTTGGACAAATTGTGCACCCCTACAAGTGTGCTTTTTATTATTATATTTTTTGGCATAAATCATTAACTTTTTTTTTTCCCCAAATGCAGAAAGCGTTTGTGTTACGTGTTCGTGTTGTGTCGTGTGTTGATAGATAGTTTAGGGGGAAGTTAAGTAGCTGGAGACTGTTTTGATTTATTTTCTTTACTTTAGCACCGCCCTCGTCTCTTCTTCCCGTCCCTTCATCTTGTGTTTTTGTTCCTGTAAATACTGTAAATAGTGTACGTGTATATATACCTTTTTCCTTTTTGTTCTATCACCATTACACCTCTTGTATTTAATAATCACCTACACAAATAAAAGTATTATCTCGTCATTAGTTTGCACTGTTTTCTTTGTCCCACACACTATACGCACGTTTTTTAATGTCTATCTTTTTAAATGTTATACCCCAGTACCCCTAGACCTACGTGGGGTCGTAACAGTTTGAAAACCATAAGGTTTGGATTTTGTGTGCTCTTTATTATACAGAGCAGTAAAAATGCTCAATGCCTGTAGCACCAGTGTTATGTTCAAAACGATGTTTATTGTTTTGTTTAATATATTGTTACGTGTATCTGTGACTTTAATATGATTGAGCCCATAGCTGGTGTTGGGGAATTCCGTTCCATGAGTGGTGACGTCATTGAGGATTCCGGATATAAAGGCCGTCAGGCGAAAATGGCGGTCTCTCTCTTTCTTTGTTCTCCGTTTCCCACGGTTCTGGTGGCGTCTCCCTTATTGCCTCTTCTGAGGCTGGTATTTTGTTTTGTTTAATGAATTTTGTTTTTATGTGGTTTCTTTTTGATTATCTTATCAGTAGCGGGTAGTTTATCTTATTAGTTCACGTTTTGTTGAGTTAGTAAGAGCTGAGGGAGGGAAGTAGTTGTCCGGAAGACTCACCCGTTCTGGTTTTGTTTGTCGGCAGACAGGTAAGAGCTGCAATCCGAGAACAGGGGTAGTCAGGGGCTTGCTTCCTTTAGTTTTCCTACCCGCGATTTGTTATCCTTCATGTTTCGTTTATAAGTCATGTGAATGTTTTTTTTTTTTATTATTTTGAGAATTATTCAATAAATGGAGGTGTCTTAAATTCATATCGGGTGTTGTGACTCTTTTATATGTTCGGCCTGTATATTTCTCGTTTATTTTTAAGCGAGCCACAAATCACTTATGGGCCGTAACAACATATAATACAATTTTTGTCTCCCACTCACTATTACAAATCTACATCCCCATCTAGAAGTCTAAGAAGAAGCACTAGTGAGCAACTTTAAGATTGTTTGCCTCTTTAAGATGAATCGCTTTATGTATTGTGAAACATTTTTAACACAAATTTAATGTGGAACAGAAGCGCATTAAGCAACATCCACCAAACATCTCTCATGATTACATTTTTTTTTTCATATTTTAACCTTTAAAAATGAATTCTAAATGTTTTAAAAGGTGTAAGAAAATAACACAACATACATTTTTTTAAGAATATCTTTAATGTGTGTAGTTTTTATGTGTAATGTGCATAAATAGAAATCTACTAATATCTAATATTTCTACTTTTTTTGTTTTTTTTCTCTAATATCTAAGATTTTTACTTTTTTGTTTTTCTCTAATATCTAAGATTTCTACTTTTTGTTTTTTTCTGTAATATCTAAGATTTCTACTTTTTTTGTTTTTTCTTTAATATCTAAGATTTCTATTTTTACTTTTTACTTTTTTTTTTCTCTAATATCTAAGATTTCTACTTTTTTGTTTTTTTCTTTCTGTAATATCTAAGATTTCTACTTTTTTGTTTTTTTCTCTAATATCTAAGATTTCTACTTTTTTGTTTTTTTTTTTTTTTTTTTTTTTCTGTAATATCTAAGATTTCTACTTTTTTTTTTTTTCTGTAATATCTAAGAATTTTTTTCTAATATCTAAGATTTCTACTTTTTGTGTTTTTTTCTGTAATATCTAAGATTTTTTTTGTTTTTTTTTTGTTTTTTTAATATCTAAAAGATTTTTACTTTTTTTTTTTTCTGTAATATTTTTTTTTTTCTTAATAATATCTAAGATTTCTATTTTTTTTTTTTTTTTTAATATCTGTTTTTTTGTTTTTTTCTTT
The DNA here is from genome assembly GCF_018831695.1 of Puntigrus tetrazona. Lineage (NCBI taxonomy): Eukaryota > Metazoa > Chordata > Actinopteri > Cypriniformes > Cyprinidae > Puntigrus > Puntigrus tetrazona. The sequence continues at coordinate 14,110,165 of NC_056709.1, read as the reverse complement.
AATATCTAAGTTTTCTACTTTTTTTGTTTTTGTTTTCTAACTTCTTTTTTTTCTTTAATATCTAAGATTTCTACTTTTTTTTTTTTTTTTTCTGTAATATCTAAAATTTCTACTTTTTTTGTTTTTTTTCTCTAATATCTAAGTTTTCTACTTTTTTTGTTTTTTCTTTAATATCTAAGATTTCTACTTTTTTTTCTAATTTTTCTTACTTTTTTTTTTTTTCTCTGAAGTTTTCTACTTTTTGTTTTTTCTCTAATATCTAAGTTTTCTACTTTTTTTTTTTTGTTTAATATCTAAGTTTTCTACTTTTTTTTTTTTTCTCTAATATCTACTGTTTTTTTGTTTTTTTTATCTACTTTTTTTTTTTTTTTTAATATCTAAGTTTTCTACTTTTTTGTTTTTTCTGTAATATCTAAGATTTCTACTTTTTTTTTTTTTTCTGTAATATCTAAGTTTTCTACTTTTTTTGTTTTTTTTCTCTAAGATTTCTACTTTTTTTTTTTTCTCTAATATCTAAGACTTTTCTTTTTTTTTTTTTGATTTCTTTTTCTTTAATATCTAAGTTTTCTACTTTTTTTTGTTTTTTTCTCTAATTTCTAAAATTTCTAGATTTCTACTTTTTTTTTTTTTCTAATATGTAAGTTTTCTACTTTTTTTAGTTTTTTTCTGTAATATCTAAGATTTTTACTTCTTTAAGTTTTTTCTGTAATATCTAAGATTTCTACTTTTTTTGTTTTTTTTTTCTAAGATTTCTAAGATTTCTAAGATTTTTTTTTTTTTTTTTTTTTTTTCTAAATCTAAGTTTTCTACTTTTTTTTTTTCTTACTTTTTTGTTTATCTAAGATTTCTACTTTTTTTTTCTGTTATCTAAGTTTTTTTTCTACTAAGATTTTTTTTTTTTTTCTGTAATATCTAAGATTTCTACTTTTTTTTTTTTTTTCTCTAATATCTAAGATTTCTATTTTTTTTTTTTCTTTTTTTTTTCTGTAATATCTAAGATTTTTTTTTGTTTTTTTCTCTAAGATTTCTACTTTTTTTTTTTTTCTAATATCTAAAATTTCTACTTTTTTTTTTTTTTATCTAAAATATCTACTTTTTCTACTTTTTTTTTTTTTTTCTCTAATATCTAAGATTTTCTACTTTTTTTTTTTTTTTTTTCTCTAAAATTTCTACTTTTTTACTTTTTTTTTTTGTTTTTTTTTTCTCTTCTAAATATCTACTTTTTTTTTTTTTACTGTAATATCTTTTTCTACTTTTTTTTTTTTCTCTAATATCTAAGATTTCTACTTTAAGATCTAAGATTTTTTTTTTGTTTTTTTTCTGATTTCTACTTTTTAAGTTTTTTCTACTAAGATTTTTTTTTTTTTTCTCTAATATCTAAGATTTCTATTTTTTTTTCTCTAATTTTCTTTTTTTTTTTTATCTAAGATTTCTACTTTTTTGTTTTTCTCTTTAATATCTAAGTTTTCTACTTTTTTTTTTTTTTTTACTTTTTTGTTTTTTTTCTAATATCTAAGATTTCTACTTTTTTTAGTTTTTTCTGTAATATCTAAGATTTCTACTTTTCTTTTTTCTCTAATATCTAAGTTTTCTACTTTTTTGTTTTTTTTCTAATAATTCTAAATTTCTACTTTTTTTTTTTATCTAAGTTTTCTACTTTTTTTTTTTTTTTTCTCTAATATCTAAAATTTCTACTTTTTAATTTCTACTTTTTTTTTTTTCTCTAAGATTTCTACTTTTTTGTTTTTTTCTCTAATATCTAAGATTTCTACTTTTTTTTTTTTTTCTTTAATATCTAAGATTTCTACTTTTTTTTTTTTTCTCTAATATCTAAAATTTCTTTTTCTAATTGTAAAATTTTTTTTGTTTGATATCTAAGATTTCTACTTTTTTTTAGTTTTTTCTGTAATATCTAAGTTTTCTACTTTTTTTTTTTTTCTAATATCTAAGATTTCTACTACTTTTTTTTTTTTTTTTCTCTAAGATTTCTACTTTTTTTTTTTTTTAATATCTAAGTTTTCTACTTTTTTTTTTTTTCTTTAATATCTAAGATTTCTACTTTTTTTGTTTTTTTTTATTTTTTTCTTAATATCTAAGATTTCTACTTTTTTTGTTTTTTTTTTAATATTTTTTTCTGTAATATCTAAGATTTCTTTTTTTTGTTTTTTTCTCTAATATCTAAGATTTTACTTTTGTTTTTTTCTCTTTTTTGTTTTTTCTGTAATATCTAAGATTTTTACTTTTTTTTTTTCTAATATTTCTACTTTTTTTGTTTTTTCTGTAATAATTTATTTCTACTTTTTTGTTTTTTTCTGTAATATCTAAGTTTTCTACTTTTTTTTTTTTAATATCTAAGATTTCTACTTTTTTTTTTTTTTGTTTTTTCTCTAATATCTAAGATTTTCTACTTTTTTTTTTTTCTTTAATATCTAAGTTTTCTACTTTTTTTTTTTTTTTCTCTAATATCTAAAATTTCTACTTTTTTTTTTTTTTGATTTCTATTTAAGTTTTTTTTTCTACTTTTTTTTTGTTTTTTTCTTTTTAAGATTTTTTTTTTTTTCTGTAATATCTAAGTTTTCTACTTTTTTGTTTTTTTCTCTAATATCTAAGATTTCTACTTTTTTTTTTTTTTTTATCTAAGATTTCTACTTTTTTTAATATCTAAGTTTTTTTTAAGATTTACTTTTTTGTTTTTTCTAATATCTAATATCTAAGTTTTCTACTAAGTTTTCTACTTTTTGTTTTTTTCTCTAATATCTAAGATTTCTACTTTTTTAAGTTTTTTTTTTTTTTTTTTTCTCTAATATCTAAGATTTTACTTTTTTTGTTTTTTTCTGCTAAGATTTCTACTTTTTTTTTTTTTTTTTCTTTTATTTTTTTTTTTATCTAATATCTAAGATTTCTAAGATTTCTTTTTTTTTTTTTTCTGTAATATCTAAGATCCTAAGATTTCTATTTTTTTTTTTTTAATATCTAAAATTTCTACTTTTTTGTTTTTTCTCTAATATCTAAGTTTTCTCTAACTTTTTTGTTTTTTCTTTAATATCTAAGTTTTCTACTTTTTTGTTTTTTTTTTATCTAAGATTTCTACTTTTTTGTTTTTCTCTAATATCTTTCTAAGTTTTTTTTCTAAGATTTCTACTTTTTTTTTTTTTCTCTAATATCTAAGATTTCTACTTTTTTTGTTTTTTTCTCTAATATCTAAGATTTCTTTTTTTTTTTTTAAGATTTTACTTTTTTTTTTTCTCTAATATCTTTCTACTTTTTAGTTTTTTTCTTTAATATCTAAGTTTTCTACTTTTTTGTTTTTTCTGTAATATCTAAGATTTCTACTTTTTGTTTTTTTTTTTTTTTTTTCTCTTTCTTTTTCTAGATTTTTTTTTTTTTTCTTTAATATCTAACTTTTTTTTTTTTTTACTAGATTTTTTTTTTTGTTTTTCTTCTAATATCTAAGTTTTCTACTTTTTTTGTTTTTTTCTGTAATATCTAAGTTTTCTACTTTTTTTGTTTTTTTTTCTCTAAGATTTCTATCAATAAATTTCTACTTTTTTGTTTTTTTTCTGTAATATCTAAGTTTTCTACTTTTTTGTTTTTTTCTCTAATATCTAAGATTTCTACTTTTTTTTTTTCTCTAATATCTAAGATTTCTAACTTTTTTTTTTTTTCTCTAATATCTAAGATTTCTACTTTTTTTTTTTTTTCTTCTAATATCTAAGTTTTCTACTTTTTTTTTTTTTTTCTCTAATATCTAAGATTTCTACTTTTTTTGTTTTTTTTAATATCTAAGTTTTCTACTTTTTTAGTTTTTTTTCTTTAATATCTAAGTTTTCTACTTTTTTTTTTTTTCTTTAATATCTAAGTTTTCTACTTTTTTTGTTTTTCTCTAATATCTAAGATTTCTACTTTTTTTAATATCTAAGATTTCTACTTTTTTGTTTTTTTCTGTAATATCTAAGATTTCTGGCTTTTTTTTTTTTTCCTCTAATATCTAAGATTTCTATATCTAAGATTTTTTTTTTTTTCTGTAATATCTAAGATTTTTACTTTTTTTTCTAAAATTTCTAGTTTTCTTTTTTTTTTTCTAATATCTAAGATTTCTAATATCTAAGTTTTCTACTAATTTAAGATTTCTACTTTTTTTTCTTTAATATCTAAGATTTCTTTTTTTTTTTTCTATCTTTTTACTTTTTTTTTTTCTCTAATATCTAATTTCTACTTTTTGTTTTTTCTGTAATATCTTTTTTTAAGTTTTCTAATATCTTTTTTGTTTTTTCTTTAATATCTAAGTTTTCTACTTTTTTTTTTTTTCTGTAATATCTAAGATTTCTACTTTTTTTTTTTTTTTTCTAATTTCTAAGTTTTTACTTTTTTTGTTTTTTTATCTAAAGTTTTCTACTTTTTTGTTTTTTTTTTTCTGTAATATCTAAGTTTTCTACTTTTTTGTTTTTTTTCTAATATCAAAAATTTCTACTTTTTTTGTTTTTCTCTCTGTAATATCTAAGTTTTCTACTTTTTTTTTTTTTTTCTAATATCTAAGATTTCGGCTTTTTTTTTTTTTTCTCTAATATCTAAGATTTCTACTTTTTTTTGTTTTTTTTCTCTAAGTTTTCTACTTTTTTAGTTTTTCTTTAATATCTAAGTTTTCTACTTTTTTTTGTTTTTTTTTCTGTAATATCTAAGATTTCTATCTACTCTTCTATCTACTTCTACTATAAATGTTTCTCTAATATATACTAATATCTAAGTATTATTCCAGAAAGTAAGCGTATAAATCTTCGTTCATCTTCTTGGTTTCCACTGGTTTCAGTTTCTTTCTTATGTTGTTCGAAGGCTGGGTACGTGGCATCAGCTTTTTTCCAGGCTGCAATATAGACGAGATTTAACTCACGCTACTGATTCACGTTACAATATTTAATAAGCAAAGCCAAAGTACTGGACATGTATTGCTGGTTCTGTGCACCACTTACTACTCTCAGCGGTTGAGAAAGTGATCTCTCCAGTCTTTTCTGCCTCCGTTCTTCAAATAAAGCTTCACGCCTGAGGCGATCCTCTTCCTGCTCCCTGTGAAAGAGAAAAAGAAATAGGTTTTAAAGAGCCACTCAATCCTGTACTGAACTGCTGATGATCACCCGTCAGCTTGTAGCTATGCATTCATTTATTTTACCTGTCTTTATTTTGTTTGCAAATCTGCTTTTGTAATTTGCAGAGGTCCTCAGGAGGTATGTGTTCCGTCGAATCAAGAAAGACAGAAATACATTCCTCGAGGTGGAGCATCGTAATTAATGGATACACATCCCAGAAATCCTGCAAGCCATAGCTCTCCGTGACCTTCCCGAGCTCCTCACACAACTTTTTGTTCTCTGCCCCGTTTCTGGTGAGACAGACAGAAAAGGATGAGCTCGAACGCTGACAGAGATCTACGCAGTCTCTTACTACATTCGGACGCTTGCGAGGACGCTTACTCGGATTCTTCTGGAGACCCGTTTTTATTTGCCATTCTCCAGATTTGCTTTCACTTGATTATATTCCTTGTGCTTTTCTTGAATGCAGAGAGTAAGCCTCTGTATCTCCTCCTCCATGCGGACTCTATTCCTTTCACTGGACAAAAACAAACATACAAAGGCAAAACTCAGAGGGTCTTGGGTTTCTCAGATTGAGACTATTAAGAAATCAGTCCCACGGTTGGGCACAAGAAACTTACTACTTTTTCTTTTCGTCCCTGTTGTCCTGGAACAACTTTTTCTTTTCCTCTTTTTTGGACATCAATCTCTTATTCTTAAAGTATAACCGTTCAGAGTCCAGATGTCTAGTCCTGTCCTCTTCCGCTTTGCGCTCGCTGTCTTCTTTCCACTGCATCTCTTCAATTTCTTTTATGTCTTCAACTCGACAGATTTTTCTGTAACGGAGATGGTTATAAATAATAGTATGTGAAGCAGCATCTTCGCTTTCGGGACGTGCAGGAATAATTGTGCATACTAACATGACGGCGCTTACCTTTGAAGAGCTTTTTCCTTTTTTTCTAATTTGAGCCTCTTCTCTAGTAATTCCTGAGCCCTGAAACATGACCGTGTGAGTATAAGCACCTGGCAATTGAAACTGCTTTATTTACAAGGACCACAAAAGCGTGGCTTCTAGATTTAAAAGTGACAACTAAATACTTTTTCTGGAGCTCCAAGGGATTTGCGTCTTTGTAGGAGACCAAGAAATTGGCCTGGTCTTGTTTTGCTTCAATCTCCATTTGGGACATTTCTCTTTCCTCTGCAGAATATTGTTGAGCTCTAGTACGCAGAATCCTTTTGTTTTCTTCTGTAAAAAACTGAGAATAGAACAGAAAAAAGAAATTAGGAGAGTACAGACACACAATCCACATCCACACAAGAGCAGTGGATATTTCACTACGTGTACAATTTAAAAGATTAATCACTCTCAAAAGAAAGGTTTTTGTGTTCCATGATATATGTGCGTATGTATATAGGCTATAAAATATAAGAATGTGAATACACTGACAGCGCGAACACAAATAAAGTACACATTAAGTTGATATGGATGAATCAAAACATGCTAAATTAGCTTACGTTCAAGCGAGCAGCTTTTCTAATATCCTCGTTGTACTCCGAGATGCTTTGACACTTGGTCTTCTGCACACTGAGTTGTGGAAGGATGGTTTTGCTTCGGGGTCCTGATGCGGGGCGCTTCTGTCGCCCTCTCTAAGGAACTGCCTGACTTCTTCCCCTGTTTTGTCCTCCCTGCATCGGAGACCAAAGTACTGAAACTTTTCTTCAGCACTGAGGCTGGATCCGTTCCCCTTCTTCTTAGGCGGCGGATGTGGACGCAGTCCTGCATAACATCGCATTTATTTCATGTTAGCACTCATGAAGGAACTTGTGTCTACTTTACACTGCAATCAAACTTAGAAAACGGGTTTGAGGTTGTTTTAACAGCTCACCTCCGCAGGGGAAGCTCCGTGGATGGGGAAGCTTCACAGTCTGCATTCGGCTGGAGATTGTGGTGATGTTGCTCATCTTAGTGGTGTGCTGTTGAGCTCTCGCACAGGTTTGGAGCCTGAGCTATGGAATTCGTTACAGTTCATTTTCAGGTTAAAAAGGGCTGAAAAGTACAACTGTATGATCTGAAATAGATACGGCTGCAGGCTGAACGCTAATGCAGATTCACAATCAGGCGCTGATCTGAATCTAACGTTGATCAAAAGCCAACCGACACGAAATCAAACCGGTTTCTCTGATCAGGCCGAGAAGTTCTAAAAGCCATCGGTGCAGTGACGTCACAACCAGAAAGAAGTCACGCGCCACGGATCGTTGGATTCGAAATAGAATTCTTTTCGTTTTGTTTCAAAAGTTTAAACAGCTCGTGTATATAGGCAGCCCAGGAGAGTCCAGAATCAAAATAACCCACTTGTAAAAATATATTAATCCTCTGCGTCTGCGCTCGTGCAAATACACAGGATACTGACCGAATCGTGTCTCAGGAAATACTGAGCACATGTTGGCTCTGCTTGATAAGTGATGAGCGTGACAGCGGAACTGTCTTGTATTCTTGTTTCATAAAGCTACAGTTTAATAAAAGTAATTCAAAAGCCCACCTGTTGATCGTTTTGCTCGCACCTCCGGGAACCACTGTAAAAACGTCAAAGTTCTGTTGCTTTATTCGGGCACGTGTATTAATCACGCCGAGAAACAACCACGTTAGTTATTAGTTGATAACGTATATAGGTCGGATCTCTCGTCAGCATGATATTTCTCAATGCCAAATCAATTTATAAATCATACCTAGGTCGATAATGTGAAGCTGATTCCAGACTGCTTCAGCACACGCCCGGTAATGCTAATACTCCAGTACTGAGCGTCAAGCAGACCTGTGTCGATTCAGTTAAGCCTTTTAAAATGCTTTTTATGTAAAAAGGAAACTATAACACTACAAGGATATACTTTTAAAGAGCAAAAGAGTAAAAAATGGCCAACGATTATTATAATATCTACAGTAACTCAATTGCGCATTATTCAGTAAATGCAGATAGTAACACCTACTTTGTTCTGCGTGAACGCTAAAGTGCTCATATTATGCCGTATCGGAGCTAATTGCAAAGTTATATATTACAGTAACGTATTACTTTTTTTCCTGTAACGCAGTAGTGTAATGAATTACTACTACGTTTTAAGCAATATTTTGCATGTACACGTTCAGTAAGGCTTGCGTTACAAGAAAACATTTCGCCCGCAAGACATGAACAAATCAAAAAGTTCTATTTCCTGTTAGTGAATAGACTTGCTGGGGGAACTTTTATACTCGTAACGCTTAATGATTCAGCCTCTGAGCTCGAGGTCCGAGGCTATTGGCAGGAAGTTCGCGGTAAGCCCTGGCGCGCATTGGAAACGCGGCAAATGGATGAAAACGGCGCGAGACGGTACGTGCGCGCAATATTTCGATTTTGTCCGAGATGAGGACAAGAACGTTATTGTCAAATGCAACTTTTGTATTAGCAAGATCCCCGTGAGGTAAGCTAACGTTTGCATGATGACCAGGTAGAATTCTGTATAATCTAGTTCAGGAATGGGACCGTTTTGTATTTAAATACCTTTGAAAAACATTAAATGTATTTTGTATTTAAATGCGTTTAATCTCAGTATTTTCATATATTCAAGCTAAAATACTTTTTACCAATTAACCTTCTTATTAGGCTGCATTAATGGGCAGTATTTTGAGTACATCCATAGAAAAATAAAAAATACTATTATTTTGTAATATTGTATTTGAATGCATTTAATCTTGTATTTATTTTTGTATAGCCTAATACAATAAATCAGCCGTCTAATAAATAGGTTGACTGGCAAAAATGCAAAGATTAAATTAAAATACATTTTATTTTGTATTTCAAATACAAAGTTGGAACGGGCAATAAATATGCGTATGTGTGATTTTTAGCATAGCATGATCATGAACTGGAATTTTAATATTTGTGTATTTATCTTATTTTTTCAGCATGTACTGCCATGCAGAACAACATTCGCCAAGGAGCTGGATAGGAACTATACTGCCATGGAAACAGAGCTAAAGAAAACAATTGACGAACAGCAGTTTGTCAACAACTGCAGACATTTGGACTGAATACGACAAGAGCTTTTTGGGGGTGACGGTCCATTGGATTGATTCAGAGACGCTGCAACGGAAGAAGGCTGCTATCGCTTGTCGTAGGTTCAGAGGTAGACACGCATATGATGCAATTGCATATAAACTTGAGGATATTTTTTCCCAGTATGGATTAACTACTGAAATAGGGACAGCATGTGTGACAGACAATGGCAGCAACTTCATTGAAGCATTTAAGGAATACCAACAAGTTGAAGAAGAGGAGGTAGAGGAGGATGATGGGGAAGTGGCCTTCACCGATCTCTACAGCGTTCTCACTGGAGGATATGATGAGGATACCCAGCAAGGGCTGTGTGCTTCCTGCACATTCCAGATGTGCAGCTCACACACTTAACCAACATTGAGATTGGCAAATGGTTGGCATCAAACCCAGAATCCAGAGGTGTTTACCGCAGTTCTACAGCTAAGTGTTCAGCACTGTGGACCAAAGCTAGCCGGTCCACAGTTGCATCTGAGTTCCTAGATAAGATCAGTGAAAGGAAGCTGATTGTGCCTTCAGTAACCCGGTGGAACTCATTTTATGATGCTTATCTTTGGGTCGTACGTAGAAATGCCACTAACTGATATTAACAATCTATGCGCACAGCTTCAGGGAATTCCAGTTTCTGACGGAATACTGTACCGTTATGAAGCCTTTCAGCATTGCATTGGACATCCTACAAGGTGAGGAAACAACTTTTTTTATTTTATTTTTTTCTATGGGGCACTTCAACCAACACTTGAAGTTCTAATAGCCAAAACCTTAGCGATGCAAAATGGCCTTTCACAAATGACCACTGGGTTGCCGGAAGTAATTGTGGGAGCAATTAAAACTCGCTTTGCCACAACAATTGACTCCAAGGAAGCTCTACTGGCCGCCGCCTTGCTGCCCAAGTTGAAACTGCGCTGGGTAAAAGAGGAAACCAGAAGAGATCACCTCAGGTATCTCCTCACCACTGAGTGTCGCTCCCTAACAGTACAAGAGGTCCTCACTTCCTGTGAGCAACCCCTATGATTGATGCTCCTCAACCTGCTGCAGTCACTTCCTGTGAGGATGACTTCTTTTCATTCAATGTACAGCCCAATGGCATGGCTGATGCACATGGCAGAGATGACATCTCTTTTTTTTCTGGTAATGGAAAGCCTGCATCAGTTTCCAAGAATTAAAACAATTTCACTATGCTATAATGCACCAACACCATCCAGTGCACCGGTTGAAAGACTTTTCAGCCTTGTGTCATGACTTCAGTCTGATCAGTTTGTTTTTGTTTTTGTCTGTCAAACAGTCTGCCATGTGCTCGTGTTTCCCCGCCCCATTGTCATCTGATTAATCACTTTAGCTGCCTTCTCACTCATTAGCTCCTTAATTGCTCCTCTACTTAAGTTCCCTTCGTTTGCAGTCTTGTGTCTGACTGTTGTGGTGTGAGGATGCTGCATTTGTACCCAGTCCAGTCCAGTCCAGTCCTGTCCTGTCTAGTCTATGTAGGCTCCAAGTTTAGCTGGTATTTTTAGTTTTACTCTTTGCTCGCTCTGCCCCTTTTTTTTCCAGACCTCTGTTCACATGTTCCAGTCCTGGTTACTCCGGTGCTGTGTTTGGCAGCTTGTCTTCACCTGACCCTTTGGATCTTATGCTGGAATCAAGCAGCAGGACTGATGTAGAGACTCTTTGACAAGATTTCCTTTTTTGCCAAATGCTCCCTGCCTAGTGGAGTGACTGGAGGCTCGTTTTTGACTAAAAACTGTTATTTTTCCTTCCTTTTGTTAAGTCTTCTGTTCCTCTGCCCCAGTCAAGTTTTTTGTTCAAAGACTAAAAATAAAATTAAGTTCAACCTGCAATTGAATCCTTGTTCGTTCTGACACCTTGGGAGTATGGTACTCACCCCAAAACGCTTTCAGCACCTTATTCTTATGCGCTTTGACAGATATTTCAGTCAAGGGGGTATAATGGAATAGGCTAGCTATGTCTGACCGTTACTGACGGTTTTTGAGTTTGATTATTGATTCATATTTGCTGTCAGGCCATGTGGGCCCAAACATCTTAATTTCAGTTTTGTATTTCTAAGATGTTTCATTTTTATATTTTGTTGGACTTCCTTTACTGACTTTTTTTTTCCCCAAATTGTACTTAAATGACTGAAACCTATTTTCTGTTAGGCCTTGTAGACTCAAGCACTTTAATTTCATTTTTGTATTGAAAGGTGTGTCTGTCTTGTTGTTGTGGATTAATTTAGTCTTTTTAGAGGCATTTAGATCTCTGTTTGATCTGTTTTCTTTTTAAGCAGTTAGGCTATGTTTAGCCTATATGTTCATTTCTATGGTCTAAAATGATACAACCTGTATTTCTATGATTTCATGTGTTTCTATGATACAACCTGTGTTGTTAAAAGCGCTATATAAAAAAAAATAAAATGACTGAGGTCGAGGGGTTGGTTCTGGCCCTCTAATTGTAATTTATGGCTATTTGGGGCATGTTATTACAATATACAGAGTATCAGAGCCGGGCAGACATTTTGAGGGGCACTGACTCAAACTAAAACAGGGTTGATAAGGGGTGGGTGCATGTTAATACAAATTATTATACTATCAGTCAAATGTTTTTGAATATTGTTTTTTTTACGTTTAGTGTTTTTTTGTTTTGTTTTTTCTTCAGAATCCTCCTCTGCTCACCAAGCTTGCATTTGTTTAAACCAAATTACAGCAAAACAGTATTATTCATTATTATTATTATTATTTTAATTTACTGATTTCTATTTTAATATTTTTACATTTATTTTATTCACATTGTCCTTCCGAAATCATTATAATATTCTGATTTACTGTTCAAGAAACACATTTTTCAGGGTTGTTTGATGAATATAAATATCCAAAGATTAAATTAAAACTGATGAAGACTTTATGATAAATTGAGAATTTACAATGTTACAAAAGAATATTTTTCAGACAAATGCTGTTCTTTAGAACTTTCTATTCATCAAAGAAACCTGACAGCAATTTTACTCAACTGTGTCAACATAATACTACCAATAAATGTTTTTGAGCAGCAAATAAGAATATCATAATATTCTTTAGGATCGTGTGACTGGAGTAATTTAAAATCACAGTAATCCATTAATTTAATATATTCAAATAGAATATATAGAATGAAATAACTACTTCAGGTCTGGGCTGATAGGGGGGTGGGTTTGCTGAGAGGGGCACCTCAGCCAATGAGGGCAGAGTATGTTTTTACGATAGGATTCTGCCGGTAGGCTATATTTAAGGCTTATAAAACTTTACTTGGTCTTAAAAAGTCCAATTTATCCTTCAGCTTTTAAACAGTTCAGCTTTTCAGTTGTAATCTGCCTTGCCACAATGTGCTTAAATCTTTTTTTTTTTTTTTTTTTTTTTTTTATTAAAAATGAAGATGACATTGGAATTTTAAGTTCAACTTTCGGTTCAAAAACGGAGGTAATTTTTCTGAGTATGTGTGTAACCATAGCAACTGACTCTCTGAAGATATGTTTCAGTGTAACTTCGTTTCAGAAGGTTGGTGAGCATGGCGTGCCCTTTGAGGAGGATCCTGTGGACGAGAAGCACAAATTATACGAGATTTTTTTCGTCGGGAGAGGGTAATAAGACCATGTGTTGATGTGTTTGCATACCCTAATGAATATTTGAAAGAGCGTTATCGCTTTTTCAAAAGATTAGTTAGTTAGTTCATTTAACACATCTTTTAAAACAGCATATCGCAAATGTGACAAACCGCACAAAATTCTGTGCATAGCACTTAGGTTTTTTTTGCGTCTGGCCATTTTTTTTGTACAGTGTGGGCGATTCAGAGCATGTGGGAAAGGCAACTGTGTGTAGAGCCGTTCAGTACAGTATGTCTGGCACTTAAACAGTTCTTACCCACGTTTGTACAGTTCCCTGGCCATAAACCTCTGCTTGTTATTAAAGACGAATTCCACAGAGTGTCCTTTTTGTAGTAAAATCTATGACGATATTTAATATTTAGTCATATTATTTATATCTGTACATGTATTCATTATGCGCACACACACTTCATACTTCCATAACTTTCTGATTCAGGGTTTTCAACTGTAATTGGGTGCATTGATGGCACTCATATTCCTGTTAAAGCTCCATCAATAAATGAGGGAGACTGTTAATAGGAAATCTATTCATAGTATCAATGTGCAGGTAACGACTTTAACTTTTTTTTCCCTTCTTAAAATCATTAAAGTCATTACTTTTTCCACTAACTAGGTAATATGGGAGGCAACCCAAATCATTACCAATGTCGAGGCAAAATGGCCAGGATTTGTGCGTGATGCCAGAATTCTCCACGAGTCATCATTATGCCAGACATTTCAGCAGGGTATGTTTTACTTTATACTGTTTTTTTCCTTTTACTATATTTGTGTTGTACACTTCAATCGTTACAGGACAGTACAATGGTTACTTGCTGGGGGACAGAGGATACCCTTGTCTGCCCTCTTTAACGACACCCTACCCTGAACCTGAGCCTGGACCACAGACACGGTTTAACCTGGCTCACAGCCGAACACGGGCCGAGGTGGAGATGACTATAGGGATCCTCAAATCTCGGTTTCAGTGTCTGTGTAGGCTCCGGGTTAGTCCAGAGAGGGGGGTGTATGACATTATAGTGGCTTGTGTTGTGCTTCACAATATTGCCACTATAAGAGGAGAGAGCCACCCTCCTTGTATTGAGGAAGATGGCCCAGAGGAACACCTACAGATTTTACAGGCCAACAGAGACGGAAGACTTTTGAGAGACAGGATCTGTCAAAATTGCCTGCCTTAGTTTTTTTTGCACTGGTCTGCCAGGCAGTTTATTTCTTTATTTCCTGAAAAACAATAAAAGTAAAATTCAATCAAATGTTTTTTTCATACTGCTTTATACACACACACACACACACACACAACACTTTTAACATGCAACAGATTAATATTCAGACAAGTTCTCACCTTAAGGCGATAAATAAATAAAACAAGCCTACATAAAAAATGAATCTTGTTCAAAAAGCCTTTAAGTGACAGAGATAGTCATTTGTTAGGACAAAAAATGAAAACAAATCATAGAGGTAAGCTTACCTTTCACCAGTTTTTCACCATCACTGCCCCCTTGAATGCCAGAAACCGCTGGTCGCCCTTTATTAAGAGACAGAGCCAGCTCCTCAGATGGGGTGAGAGGAGGTGGTGGTGGGTCCCCGCCAGTTAGACGGGCTTCAGTCTTCTCTCTATTAGCTACATGACAGAATGAATAGACTAAATCCTGTTATAATAATAGTTCAGTAATCGTGTAATCAAATATTACCTTTTTGCAGAATGTGTTTGTGTTTCATTTTGACCTGAAACTTGAAGTTCTTGTGGCTCCAGAAGGATTACACCTTATTAAATAAGAAATATACATTATTATTTTAAACTAAAGAAATGAAAGGCAGGAAAAGGAAATGCTTTCATAGTGATATAACATATTCAAAAGGAAGTATAAGTACAAATTTGTAATTTAATACACTTACGCATTTACTCTGTCGGTTATTTTTTGCCAAGCCAACTCTCTTGCTTTAGCTGATGCAGCTGTATTGCTTTTATTTAATATTATTGGCTTAAACTCCTCATAAGCGTGCATCGAAAAACACGCCGCACTCTTTTTTTCGCTTTGATTTTCCATGGTTATTTGTGAAATCGGCATCCATTGAAAATGTCTTTCTCTGGGTAACCAGTTGGAGGTTGATTTAAACTAACTCTTCTCAGGTGTTTTGGAACCGACATACTCATGGTATGCCTGTTTGGGGTAAATCAACCCAGAGGTTCTGATTTATGTTTCTGGAATACCCCCTGTACGACAATAAATAAATATATGAAAAGTAAATAAATACATCCGCGTGCATTTGGCATATATTAGGCTATATTTTGTAAATAATAAAAGGAGTACACACTAGTACAAATAGTCTCTGGTCATTTTAAACTGTTCCATTGTAAATATAGCCTACATTGTTAGCCACAAGTTTGAAGATTTTTGAAAGTTTTTGAAAGAAGTCACCAAAGCAGAATGTATTTAAGAAAATACACAAGGTCTAATATTGTGTGATGGCTATTTAAAATAATTTGCAGCATCATCACTCCACTGACTTGTGGAAAGTGTGCCAAATATTTTTAAAAACGAAGTTCTGTTTCTCGGCGCTAGAGGGCGCAGCGAGCAGCAGGTTGAGCAGCAGGTTGAGTCTCTCGGTTCTCGCCGGGTGCGGTGGCGGCGCCTGTAATCCAGGCTACTGGGAGGCTGAGGCTGGCGGATCGCTTGAGCTCAGGGCTTCTGGGCTGCAGTGGACCGTGTCGATCGAGTCCGCGCTAAGTCCGGTATCGATATGGTGCTCCTGGGGAGCTCGGGACCGCCAGGTCGTCTAAGGAGAGGGTGAACCGGCCCAGGTCGGAGACGGAGCAGGTCAAAGCCCCCCGTGTCGATCAGCAGTGGATCGCTCCTGAGAATAGACGCTGCAGCTCAGCCTGAGCGACACAGAGAGACCCAGACTTTTTGCGCTTGTTTCTGCACGCTTTAGAGATGAACGATACGATTAAGTAGTCAGTGATCATGAAATCCTTTCGCCTTATCAACTCCAGATAATGGCGCTGTCTTGCTTTTGCTAGATGTGGAACCTGTTTAATTAAAGAGAGTGTTTGTTAACATCAGGACGCTGCTGTATGTCACGATTGATACTATGTCGCCTCTCTCTGGAAGACACGTGATATTTCTGTTCGTGTGCAGCGTCTGTGTTTCTTGACCAGACGGAGGCGCTGTTTCACTTTAAATCATAAATATCTTTATCATAGTAAAACATTTTCAAATATCTCTTGACTGGGCAGGCCCGTGTCTACACACTTAATCGCTATTCATTATAATTCAGTCGTATGTAATGTATGTAACACGACTGAATTACATATAAGAGAAAGAACTGATCAAACTTATATAATTACATTTAACAGCAGCGTAGAAAACAATCCTGAAAGAGGTTTCTCCTAATCGGGCACAATATTCATCAGCATCAGGCCGTCAGTGTTAGTGAAAGATACGAGGCGCTGGAGAGAAACAGGAGAAGGATGGAGAGTGTTGATGTGGGGCCGAGAGAAAGAGGAACAGGACGGTCTTGAGAACTTGTCCTCTTCTAACGTCTTCGATCCAGGTCAAGGTCAGCAAGAACAATCAGGAGCCTTCAAGTACTCTCTCTGCAGATCAACAACCCTTTCCGCTCAAGTTCAACACAGTCCAATCAAGTTCAGCGTCCCACAAGGTGGACATGAAAACTGAGGGTTGGTTACTGCCATAATCTCAAACATTAAAACGTAAAAACTGAATTTAAGGGCTCACCCTCACGCTTTTTCAAGTTTTTAACCCATCCTTCACAAAAAAAAAAAAAAAGTACGTAAAAATTGTTAGTCTTTGAATTCATCACATTTTAATCTCCACAGTACAGCTGCTTTTGGAATCGTCTCATTTTTTGCAGATTGCATAACTGTTTCTGTCTCGTTCCTGTTTAATGCTGTGATGCTGCTTTTAAACAGTCTGCATATAAAGTGCTATAATTTGTGCTGACTTTAAGATGTGCAGGTCATTGCATCATTTCCTTACTGCAACATGAGCCTTAAGCGATATAGACAAAAACTCAATTATGGTTTTTAAATATGTTTAAAATTTAAAACTTCTGTTTGAAAATGATTACGATTGAACAGACATTTATTCAACGTGAGCAAATTATTATTTCCTTACATTTATTATATGATTTTTAAAAATGCATACTATAAGAAATTACTTATGCAAATGTTTTTTTGTTTTGTTTTTTTTACTTAAATTATATATATATATTATATATATATATATATATATATATATATATATATATATATATATATATATATGTGTATATGTATATGTATATATATGTGTGTGTGTGTATTATGCACTTTTCAATCCAACAATGTTTTAATGCATCAATCCTTCATAACAAAAATGATGACAAAAACATTTAAATAAAATTCTATTCATCTCAGTATAGCATCCAGGACACAATGCTGTCAAAATGCTTTTATTATGTGGTTTAGGCACATCTGGCTGGTTTTGGTGCATCTTCAGAGCTTGGATCTTCCGCTGCTTGTTGTCTTTAGTTTCACCAGCTTTTTGTTCTTCACCTACAGCTTTCATGAGTTGAAACTGTTTTCAAATCTGAAGGGAAAATTAAAAGAGAAAAATCACCATGAGTTGCAATTAATCACATCGCCATTTAATGCCATTTTATAACTTTACCGCGTTTCACTTTAAACACCGTATCATCAACACATGAATCAGGGATGCCAGAAGTGTTTCTCATTATTCACCAGCTGCAGCTGCTTGAAGGGGTCCTCAACATCTTCAGACTCTTTCCAGTAAGGTGCTATCGCTTGATAAATCGAACGAATCCTGGCCTTTATCTGAGCGCTCAGGACCTCTCTCTTCATCTTCAGAGGTGAGCAATTCCTCTAGTTTCAGTTTCTGTGGAACAGCTGTGATCTTTAAAGACCGTAGCCTACAGAAGGAGGTCTTTTTTTGTGTCTAACGCTCTAAACGTGTGAATGTTTTTACCGCTTCTTTCTGTTTCTGCTGTGATGCTGTCCAGCTCTGTCTTCTTCTGCTGCAGCTCTTCAGAAAGGTGCAGGATACGAGTGTCCTCCTCCTTTATGTCCTTCAGCAGTTCCAGTTTGCGTGATCAATCTCTTTCAGTTCTCTCATGAACTCTGCTCCACTACATTCGCATGCATCGATCGGGCGCCCTCAAACTCAATAAGAAACAAAAGAAAACATTAAATAACGACTCGGTATCTTTCTTTTTACTCCACCTGTCTCTTTCTCTTACTCCAGCCTGACACTTTCTCCGAGTAGTTTCAGTATTTTCCCCTTTCCAGACAAAAAAAAAAAGCTATTAATACTAGGACTACCTTTCCAGGCATCTTTGCACTGCTCTCCCGGTTTAGTTTGGCCTGCCGCCTCACGCCGGTCCCGTTCTTGTCTTTCTTGAGCAGGCCTTCATACCGTTTTTATTTGTTTGTATTAAATGCAATTGTTGTAAATTTGACTAGTTTACCTTTTCCTAATTTCATTTTTCTTTGAACTACATTTCCCACAAATCCTAGTAATTCACCTTTTAAGATCAACTCCATATATGGCACACTACATTACCCATATTCCCCCTATAAATAGACCTCACTTCCTTCCTTTGTCCCCTTTTTGCCTTGGTGAGGTGGGGGTGTTTGAATGGGCACCCCACCATGTCCTTGAATCCTTTATTTAGGATGTGTTAAGTAAGTTTGTTTGGTATTTTGTATTGTTTGAATTTGTTCATTTCACTTTAGATATTTAATCCTTGTGTGGATTGAGTAAATAATGTTTATTGTAGTTGTTTGAGTTTAATTTCTTGTTTTATATTGTTTGTAGTGACCGAAAAACCATCCTTTTCATTCTGTCTATCCTGCTAATTCATCATGTTCATCGTGGTAGTCCTGCACTGTGACTTTGACTGCATCGTATGCTGATTGCTAAAGATTTGATTCTTCTCATCAATGGAATAAAAGAAAGCAAAGGACTGGCGCTGCTTACAGTGTTTTAATCAGACACACCACCAAGTTTCTACAATTTTTAACGAACCTTGAATATTTAACATCTAATATTCAACATATGGTCCTTCGAGCCGAGAGTAGAAATTTGGTGGAATGAATTATCAGGTAAGACCGGCAGCCCGGCGTAGTGGACCAATGAGAAGACCTCCTGCCCGTTTTGCAGACTGTGTGGTACGAGAACCTACTCCTCTTCCACCTCCTTCCTCACCAACTCTAGCCGTAAGTGATCATCAACAAATAGACAATGGAAACGCTTGCCCCTTAGGACCTGCTTCTTGCTCATCTGTTCAAGGTGAACAGTCTCAACATGACTTGCTCGACATGGATGTTAAACAAGAAATACTTGGACTTAAGAGTATGCTTGGAGAGATTATGTCTAGAATGTCACAGTTAGCAGTTTCTTGTAAGCAATCTGATTTATCCGATCCTTTTGATGATGATGTTTCTGATGATGATGAGAATGTTGTTGATAAACCACCTATTGTTGAAGAATTGTGTGCATGTATTAAGAAAGCTGAGCAGAAATCCACATGTAAACAAGGTAATTCATCAACCACTCCGTCACCACTTCCATCGAGTAGGCCTAGTTCTCTGCCTCCCCACCTTCCTCATTGTTACATAGTCCATCTCAGCATACACACACACCTGATACATCACAAATACAATCAGGTATTGTGACTCAAACTCCTGTAGTTCCTGACCCTGCTGATTCCCATTTCCCTCAAATGCAAGCACTGAACATCCCACAGTCAAGCAACTGCTTACCAAGTAATCCCCTTCCTCACTTTTTGGTTAATACTCAGTTGCCTTCACAGACCCCATCAGTACAGTTAACTTCTCAGTCTCAACACATTCCTCATGCATCAGCTAATGTAGGATACTCTACGCAGTCACACTCAGTAGGTTACTCAGGTAATAATGTTGTACAGCAACCTCCTTCATTTGTTCAACCAATTATTTCCACTACCCAGGCAACTGGAGTCCCATTTATTCATTCTTGCCCATGCCCCAGCCATATTATGCTTTACAACAATCCACTTATCCCATTTCTCGTGTTCAGGGACCCTCCTTTCCTTTTCTGTCGAATGATGATCCTCAAGAACTTGCTATGTTGCAGTTAGCTCCGACTAATCTGTTGTCCCCTTACGAGTCAGAACATTACAAATATCATATCTTGTTGGATCATTTAAGATTCCCCTTGCTCGTAACTCCTTGCTTTAGCTTATGCTAATGATCCTAGACCATATAGTATGTCTCTTCTTGCACTTCAACAGAAATATGGGCAACCCCATCAGCTAGTTTTGAGGGAAATCAAAGCCATTCTAGCTCTTCCTAAGGTTAGACCAGGTGACATCAGAGCATTTAGCATTTAGTGCACTGAAGGTTAGAGCTTTGGTTGGCATGCTGCAATCTTTGGGCCAAGATCAAGCTAAATCAGAACTAACATGTGCTTCTCATGTGCAGCAACTTCTTAGTAAATTGCCCATAGAACATGTGACCAACTTTGCACGTTATGCTCGTGCCAGCCTAAATGGTCAAAGCTATAACCTGATTAACTTTTCTGTTAGGCTCCAAGAAGAAGCTGAATGTCAAGCGATTGCTGATCAAGTTAGTGACTTCCCGAAACCACTTTTGAGTAAACCTCAATCAAAGATCCATCCTCACACTCGGACAGTTTTATATGGAGCTAATAGTAATTCTGTTGTATCAAGATCCATAAATAAGCAATCCCGGAATCGGAGAGATCAAGAACAGAGTTCCAAGTATTTGTGTGCATATTGTTCTAGTAGACAACATTTCATTGGCCTATGTCCTCCTTTCAGAGCTTTAGAAGACAACAAAAAGGATGAGTGGATTAGAGAGAACAAAAGATGTTGGAGATGTGGGCTTAACCATCTAGCTGCTGACTGTGACTTGAGAAAACCCTGTCCACAGTGCAAAGGCCGACACCTTTGGTGTTCTTCATGGTGAAAATAGTCATGGTAAGGATAATGGTACATTCTATCTTAGTCGACTTGGAGGTTCCGCAAGGTGCTCCTGAAAGTTGTTGAAG
This sequence comes from Puntigrus tetrazona, assembly GCF_018831695.1. Taxonomy (NCBI): domain Eukaryota; kingdom Metazoa; phylum Chordata; class Actinopteri; order Cypriniformes; family Cyprinidae; genus Puntigrus; species Puntigrus tetrazona. Next base: position 14,089,323 of record NC_056709.1, on the reverse strand, counting down.
TACTTATCCATCATAAAGGCCGATCCCTGCAAACGTATGCCATCCTTGATGATGGATCAGAACGCACCATGCTTCTATCTCAAGCGTCTGATTATCTAGGCCTTAAGGGGGAAGCTGAGTCCCTAATTGTCAGGACTGTACGTCAAGACACTATTGCGCTGGAAGGCTCTTCTGTAACTTTTGAAATATCCTCAACTGCCAATCCAGAAAGGAAGTATACCATTTCCAATGCCTTTTCTGCTGCCAGATTGGGACTGGCAGAGCAGACATATCCTGTTGAGACTTTAAAGAGACGTTTCAGACACCTTCAAGATTTACCACTTTCAGCATTCTCTAACGTTCAACCACTCATACTTATTGGAGCAGACTATCCACACCTGATAAATCCAATTAACCAGGTGTACTTCGGCCCCCCGAAATCTCCAGCCGCAATTCAGACCAAATTGGGTTGGGTACTTCAAGGTCCTATTGCAATTCCTAACACTAGTAAGATGCAGTGTCTTTTTACCATCACTAACCCACTCGAGGATCTTCGTCACGATGTAGAGAAATTATGGCAATTAGACATTCTTCCTTTCAGAAATGAGAGAGCCATTACTAGGTCCAAGCAGGACCAAGAAGTCATAGACTTGTTAGCCTCCAAGACTAAGAGAGTTGAAGTCGATGGTGTGCAGAGATACGCCACTCCTTTATTGCGTGCTGCTCCTGCAATCCAGTTACAAGCCTCGCCAAATGCAGTTATGTCTTCTCTCAGAAGTATTGAGCGCCGCCTCCAAAGAAATCCTGAATCTGCTGTGGTCTATGATCAAGAAATTGCATGGTTGGAGAACTCTGGCTATATTTCAAAAATAGAACCTCCTCATGAGTCTTCGAACGAATCATGGTATATCCTCATCACCTTGTGGAGCATAATGGGAAACCCCGAGTAGTCTTCAATTGTTCCTACTCGTATAAAGGTATGTCATTTAAACAACCAGCTCCTTCCTGGTCCACAGTTAGGCCCCTCTTTGCTTGGTGTCTTACTTCAGATTTTGCCAGTAGCCATTAGTGGTGACACAAAATCTATGTTTCACCAATTTAGGCTACTACCAGAAGATCGCCCTCTCTTACGCTTTTTGTGGCACAACATGCAGAGATCAAATCCACCCAATGTCTACGAGTGGCAAGTTTTGCCATTTGGCACAGTATGTAGTCCATGTTGCGCAACATATGCTTTGCAAAAGCATGTCTGTGATAACTGAGGAAATGAAGATATAGTGGATTCAGTTCTTCAGTCATTCTATGTAGATAACTGTTTAGAGAGTTTCCACATGTGCAAGCTGCAAAGACCCATCTTGACCGCACACACGCTCCTACTGATGAGTGGGGATTTGAATTCAGACAGTGGGCAAGTAACCAGCCTGATGTTGTGAGACATCTTCCTTCTGAAGCCAGGTCTGAGAGTGCTGAACTATGGATCATTCACGATCGCTTGATCCAAAGGAAGGAGCTTTGGGTCTTCATCCAGACGATCCAACGGTAGCTACTCGGATCTCGGGTTGCCTGGCGGACATCTCGACATGGATGCAAGAGTACCACCTACAGCTCAACCTGACAAAGACTGAGCTGCTTGTATTCCCTGCCACTCCAACTACACAGCATGACTTCACCATCCAGCTAGGTTCTTCGTCAATTACCCCATCAACCTCAGTCAGAAATCTTGGTGTAATCCTCGATGACCAACTAACCTTCAAAGATGACATTGCAAAGACTGCTCGATCCTGCAGGTTTGCATTACACAACATCAGAAAGATCAGGCCCTTTCTAACAGAGAAAGCTGCACAGCTACTTGTCCAGGCCCTTGTCATTTCTAGACTGGACTACTGCAATGCTCTTCTGGCTGGACTTCCATCAAACACAATAAAACCTCTACAAATGATTCAGAATGCAGCAGCACGGCTGGTATTCAATGAGCCCAAGAGAACCCATGTTACACCTCTCTTTATCTCCTTACATTGGCTATCGATTGCAGCTCGTGATCAAGTTCAAGGCACTGATGCTTGCATATAGAACAACCACAGACTCGGCACCAGTCTACTTCCACTCACTATTACAAATCTACACACCTCTAGAAGTCTGAGATCTGCTAGTGAGCGACGCCGTGGTACCATCTCAAAGAGGCTCGAAATCACTCTCCAGAACTTTCTCGTTCTCTGTTCCTGGCTGGTGGAACGATCTTCCTGTACATATCCGGAATGCTGGATCTCTGTCAATCTTTAAGAAACTGCTGAAAACTCACATCTTTCAGCAATACCTGACCTCATCATAAAAAAAAAAAAAAAAAAAAAAAAAAAAAAAATGTATACTCTCACTGTCTCTGTCTCACTTCTCCTCCCCTTGTTTATTCCTTCCTTCTGGCATGTACTAATTTGAACACTCCCTGTGACTGGGTGTTATAAGCACTTACTCTGTCTGTTTGTCTCTCAAAAATGAATCGCTGTTGTACTCTCAATTGTAAGTTGCTTTGGATAAAAGCGCCTGCAAAATGACTAAATGTAAATGTAGATGGCATTGTCCCTCTGATCTATTGGGGTACCGTTCTCGAACCGTGGAGTATAACACCACAACTATGCGGAATATTTATAAAGTTCTCGCTAGTCAATATGACCCGTTGGGTTATATTACTCCCTTTACAACACGAGCTAAGATCATTGTACAGCAATGCTGGATGAAGTCTCGGGGTTGAGATGACCCCTTTATGCCAAGTCCAATTCAACAGGCCTGGAAGGCTTTGGAAACAGAGTTACCTGATCTGTCACTGATACAGCTTCCCCGCTGTTATTTAATTTCACCATCCGAGTTAATTGTATCCAGAGAGTTGCATATTTTTTGTGACGCTTCAGAGAGCGCATATGGATCAGTAGCTTATCTGAGGATGGAAACTGACAAGAGTGTGGTATATACCTCCTTCATCATGGCAAGATCCCGAGTTGCCCCAAAAAGGCAAATATCCATCCCTCGCCTCGAACTTTGCGCTGCTCTAACAGGTGCACAGCTCTCCAAGCTTCTGCAAAAGGAACTTTGACAAATGTGGTATTATGGTCCGATTCCACAACTGTTTTGTCATGGATGCATTCCTCTTCCTGCCGTTATAAAGTTTTTGTAGCCAATCGAATCACTGAAATCTTGGAACTCACTGATGTCTCTTCTTGGAGATATATCTCTTCCCCACAGAACCCAGCAGATGATATCACTAGAGGTAGAACGCTTATTGAGCTGGCCAATCCTGATCACAGATGGCGACAAGGCCCGTCGTTTCTGAAACTTCCTCCACAACAGTGGTCTCAAAATCTAGTGTCCCAATCTGCTAGTCCTGATCCTGAGCTCCGAAAACCACTTTTTTGTGGTTTAACACAACTGGAGGATCTCGTACTCCCAGATCCTTCCTGTTTCCAGTCATGGACCGAGTTAAAGTCTGCTACAACTGAGTTATTGCGACAACATAGTCCAGACTCTTGTGACCCTTCAGTCATTCATAATCATCGTCTGAGACAAGCCCAGCAACAAAGTTTCCCCTCAGAGTACCAGTCTTTAAAGGAAGGAAAGCCCATTGAATCTCAAAGTCGACTCCTTACACTTGAGTTCAGAGAAGAAACAGGACTTATTGTAGTGGGTGGCAGGCTCAGACAATTAGAGGATATGGAATTTGAAATGGTTCATCCAGTCATCCTTGATTCCAAGCATCCATTATCTAGTTTAATCATCAAGGACTGTGATGAGAAACTTTTCATCCTGGTCCAGAGAGTTTTCTCAGAACTTCGCCATAATTATTGGATAATTAAAGGATGACAGGCTGTGAAAAAGCATCAGTTGTCCTGTTTGGAATGTAGAAAGTGGAAAGCTAAGCCATCCATCCCTCAAATGTCAGATCTTCCACCCTCTAAGCTCCGACTGTTTAAGCCTCCTGTTACGGTACCCGGCATCGGGGTTTGTGTATTTTGAATATGTGTGCAGGGATTGGCTTTTCTTCGAGGGACGTGATTGGGCGAATCCGGATGGGGACGTCTTTAAAAGGGCGGCGCCCCAAAACATGGCGAGCTCAATTCGGCGTTTGCGACCATGGCGTGATGAGCTCCGGATTCCACCACAGCCAACAGACCATCTGCCTTCCTCGTCGTTATGTTTTGTCGGTTTGTTAATAACAAAAGAAGTGTAATGTTGAAGTAACCACTCTAGAGCGTAGGAGAGATCTGCCCTTTATTTTCGACATAATTTTGGCTATGTGTTTTTGCCTAGGGAGTTAGGGAAGATGATTTGTATTTTCTTTTCCTTATCCTTAGGTAATTTATATATTTTATTTTATTAAGCTCTTTGGTTTATTATTTTGGCCTTGGGTCTCTCTGAAATCAGTGCTCCTTCATTATATTAAATTTACTTGTTAAACTCAATAAATACCTTAAAATCCTTATGTTCGTTTGTTCATCTGTTGACTGTGGCTGGAATCCGTTAACACGCCTTACTGGTACCTCACTCTTTTAAATGGGTCAGAACAAATGGGGCTCGTCCTATGGTATGTATTCCTTCTCGTTTCGATTTTGATCAATAATTTTGATTGGCAGTTTTTGTCTTGTGTGTTAGGGAGAGGAATATAAAACGCTTAACAATGGAATTCAGTATTGAAGCATTTCGTCAGAAACCCTCTTATGCAGCTTTAGAGTTATGTCGTAAGAACGATCTTTATTTGATTGCCGATTTTTATGACATTCCTATCACAAAACGGCTCTCGTAAAAAGAAGTGAGGGATGTGATAGAAGTAGCTTTAGCACAACAGGGTGTGTTATCAGCGGCTCAATGTCCTGAGAGTGATGATGGAAACGCGGGTGAGAGGGCGAGCGCTGAGGAACAGGGTTTAGGCGATGAAGCGCTTCGCTCACTTACTGGTTTGGGTACGGCAGATTTAAAACTGGCTATCCAACTAAAGAAACTTGATTTGGAAATAAAGCGTCAAGAGCACACTCACGCAAGTGCTACGTTTTTAGACAATGTGAATTGAGACGCAGGTTGGTCACCGACTACCCAGTGATTCGAGACCCACTCCTGCTCTAGTTCCAGGTAGTCGGGGATCGAGCCAAAGTGATAACTCATTGTCGTCTGTGCCTGCTGCTAATTCGTCTGATTTTGATGTGTGTAAGCAGATTAATCTCGTGCCACCGTTCCGGGAGTCCGAGGTGGATTCGTATTTTCGCGCTTTTGAGCGCATTGCCGTAGCTTTGCGATGGCCCAAAGACGATGGCCTCTTTTGTTGCAGTGTCGTTTGATTGGTAAGGCTCAAGAAGTTTGTTCTGCGTTGTCTATTAATGACAGTTTAGATTACGAAAAAGTGAAGTCTGCTGTTTTGAGAGCTTACGAGCTTGTTCCCGAAGCTTATCGCCAAAAGTTTCGCTTCGCATTTGAAAACTGCCAATCAAACATTCGCTGAGTATGCTCGTGAAAAGTGCGTTCTCTTTGATAAGTGGTGCCAGTCGAGTAAAACGATTAATTTTGAGCAGCTTCGTGAACTTGTTTTAATCGAAGATTTTAAAAACTCGTTACCGATAAAATAGTCGTGGTATTTAAACGAGAAGAAGGTTTCCACTCTTGCTGAGGCTGCAGTGTGCGCTGATGAATTCGTATTAACGCACAAAAATGTATTTGTATCACCGCTCCACGAGAATTAACATATTCCACGAATTCGGATAAATTTAAAACATCTAAACTAACGAAATTATCAGGATCACCTGACGTGCGTGCTTGTTTTTATTGCCATGAGAATGGTCATTTGATCGCGCATGTCCCGCTTTTGAAAAAGAAAAATAAGTTTAAGCAAACAAAAAGTGTTGGCTTCGTACGAACTATTAGTACGGAATCGTTTGCAATTGATTCTGTTTTCGAACCCTTTACTGGTCAGGGTCTGATCTCTATCAGTGGTTTAGAGGAGGATGAAGTTCCTGTTACCTGGCTGCGTGATACAGGAACCGCCCAGTCCTTCATTTTAGAAAGTGCGTTGCCGTTTTCGAAGGAGACGTACTGTGGCTCTGATGTATTGGTTCAGGGAATTGAAATGGGAGTTGTGAAGGTTCCCTTGCATAAAGTGCATATTCGTTCCGATTTGATAACCGGTTTCGTAAAAGTGGCTGTACGAATGCAGTTGCCTGTGAAGGGAGTTACCATGATCGTTGGAAATGACTTGGCAGGTGGAAAAGTACATCCCGTTCCTGAAGTCATTGAGAATCCGCATGACTTCTGCTTTTAGAAAAAATGCGGAAGATTTAACTGTGTTCCTGCGTGCGCTATTACTCTCGAGCCCAGTCACAAAAGTTTCCTGATGTTGTTGAACTCTCGGATAGTTTCATTGTTGATCAGGATGATTCTGACTCTGTCCTGTTACAGCCTGATGAGTCTGTGTCTATGTCGCTGTCTCCTGTCAGTGGTGCTGACGCTAAGCCTGTGGACCTGTTGCTGGCTGTTGACCGTGCGACGCTTGCTGCTGAGCAAAAACAAGATCTATCGCTCATGTGCTGCCGAGACTCTGCTGCCCTAGAAAAGGATGATGTGAGCAAACCAGTTGGTTATTTTTATGAAGACGGAGTTTTAATGCGAAAATGGACTCCTTCAAAATCCGATAATTCGGGTTGGGACACGCTTTACCAGTTAGTAGTTCCCAAAAGATTTCGTGACCAAGTGCTGAGTGTTGCGCATGATAACGCTTGCAGGTCATCTCGGAATTACCAAAACATTTTATCGAGTGACCCGTCATTTTCTTTTGGCCTGGTATAAGGTCTGACGTTGCTGGTACTGCCGATCTTGTCATGTCTGCCAAATGGTTGGAAAACCTAATCAGACTATTCCTTCTGCACCTCTTCAACCGATCCCTGTTGTCGGTGAACCGTTTGAGCGCATTATTTTAGACTGTGTGGGACCTTTACCGAAGATGAAATCCGGTCATACGTGATTTGCTTACGCTTAATGTGGCGCGCAGCGCACGCGCTTTCCCGAGGCTATACCACTTCGATCACTGAGAGCAAAAGCAATTGTGAAGGCCCTGACTCTTTTCTTTTCTACTTTTGGACTTCCGAAGGTCGTCCAAACTGATCAAGGAACGAATTTTATGTCCCGGCTGTTCAATCAAATTCTGTCTCAGTTACATATTCAGCATGTTGTTTCGAGCGCTTACCATCCTGAGTCACAGGGAGCACTCGAACGATTTCATCAAAGTTAAAGACCATGCTAAAGACGTATTGCACTGAGTGTGAAAAAGAATGGGATGATGGAATACCTTTGCTTTTATTTTCCCTCAGAGAAACTGTTCAGGAGTCTTTAGGTTTTAGCCCGCAGAGTTGGTTTTTGGTCATACAGTGCGAGGTCCACTTAAACTCCTGAAAGAGAACTGGTTGTCTGACGCTAAGTCCAACGTAAATCTGCTGGATTATGTTAGCTCATTTCGAGAACGCCTTCATAAAGCTCGTGAGCTAGCCAAGTCAGCTTTGGCAGGGGCTCAGAAAAGATGAAAAGTTGCTTTGACAAGGATGCCGTGTTTCGTTCATTTCAGAAAGGAGACAAAGTCTTGGTTTTGTTACCAGTTCCTGGCTCTGCTTTGCAGGCAAAGTTTTCTGACCTTATGTTGTGGATCGAAGCTCAGCGATACTGACTATATTATCGGTACTCCCGATCGGGAGAAAACGCGGGTGTGCCATATTAACATGCTTAAAGGTTACGTTTCTCGAGATAAGGGAGAAGTGTTAAAACACACTATTATCCCAGTGGCCTCCGGGCGTCACGGTATCACCGGCCAGTATAACTGACGGACGATATATGCCTGCGAAGTGTTCCTGTGTCTGGTGTCCGATTAAATAATTCTGAAATTCTGTCAGACCTCAACTTTCATTTGCTGCACTTAACTGAAGAGCAGAAAGCTGACATTGTGAGATTAATTCACTCTTTTCTTGGGTTGTTTTCTGATGTTCCGACTCAAACGTCTGTAATTAAACATGACATTGAAGTAAACGATCACCCACCGATCAAACAAAATGCCTATCGAGTAAATCCAGCTAAACGAAAAATGATCAAGTCTGAGGTGAAATATTTAGTGGAAAATGATTTAGCTGTGCCTAGTTCCAGTGCTTGAGTTCGCCTTGTCTACTCGTCCCAAGCCCGATGGATCTCATCGTTTTGCACCGACACCGTAAGGTAAATGCAATTACGAAACCTGACTCGTTTCCCTTGCCTTTAATGGAAGATTGTGTGGATAATGTGGGATCGGCTCGGTTTGTGACGAAATTAGACCTTCTGAAGGGTTATTGGCAAGTTCCCTTAACAGAACGGGCAGCCGAAATCTCTGCATTTGTCACTCCAGATAACTTCCTTAATTACACAGTGATGGCTTTCGGACTACGGAACGCTCCAGCAACATTTCAACGCCTCATGAACACCGTGTTAGGCGATGTGGAAAATTGTAAGGCTTATTTGGACGATATTGTGGTGTATTCTTCTACTTGGAAAGAACATGTGAGCACGTTATCCACTGTTTTCACGCGTCTGCTTAAAGCCTCCCTTACGTTAAATTTGGCTAAATGTGAGTTTGCCAAAGCAACGGTAACTTACTTGGGAAAACAAGTAGGACAAGGTCAAGTGCGTCCTGTTGCTCAAAAAGTGCAGGCGGTTGTTGATTTTCCAGTACCTCAGACTAAACGCGAACTTCGCCGATTTTTAGGCATGGCGGGTTATTATAGAGCATTTTGTCGAAATTTTTCTGATGTTGTTTTGCCTCTAACTAATTTGCTTAGTGCCTCTCAAAAATTTCTGTGGTCTACTGAGTGCCAACATGCTTTCGATTCTGTAAAAGCACTATTGTGTAATGCTCCAGTGCTTTCCGCTCCGAATTATTCCCGTGATTTTAGAATTGATGTTGATGCCAGTGCCACCGGAGCTGGCGCGGTTCTGCTTCAGGATGATGACGATGGAGTGGAGCATCCTGTAGCCTTCTTCTCGAGAAAATTTTTACCGCACCAGAAAAACTACAGCACAATCGAGAAAGAGACACTCGCTTTGTTACTGTCTTTGCAACATTTTGAAGTGTATGTTGGATCGAGTTCTGCCCCTGTAATTATTTTTACCGATTACAATCCCTTAGTTTTTCTATCACGTATGCGTAAATTCAAATCAAAGAATCATGCGTTGGTCCTTATTTATTCAGGATTATAATTTAGAAATTCGGTATAAAAGGGTAAGGACAACGTATTGGCCGGATGCCTTGTCTCGTTCTTTTTGATTTCATGTAAAATCAACTAAAAGTTGTTTTTATTTGTGTGTGGGGTGTTACGGTACCGCATCGGGTTTGTGTATTTTGAATATGTGTGCAGGGATTGGCTTTTCTTCGAGGACGTGATTGGGCGAATCCGATGGGGACGTCTTTAAAAGGGCGGCGCCCAAAACATGGCGAAAGCTCAATTCGGCGCTTATGCGACCATGGCGTGATGAGCTCCGGATTCCACCACAGCCAACAGACCATCTGCCTTCCTCGTCGTTATGTTTTGTCGGTTTCAGTTAATAACAAAAGAAGTGTAATGTTGAAGTAACCACTCTAGAGCGTAGAGAGATCTGCCCTTTATTTTCGACATAATTTTGGCTATGTGTTTTTGCCTAGGAGTTAGGGAAGATGATTTGTATTTTCTTTTTCCTTATCCTTAGGTAATTTATATATTTTATTTTATTAAGCTCTTTTGGTTTATTATTTTGGCCTTGGGTCTCTCTGAAATCAGTGCTCCTTCATTATATTAAATTTACTTGTTAAACTCAATAAATACCTTAAAATCCTTATGTTCGTTTGTTCATCTGTTGACTTAGCGTGGTGAGAGCGCTTACGTTGAGGAACAGGGTTTAGGCGATGAAGCGCTTCGGCTCACTTACTGGTTTGGGCACGCAGATTTAAAACTGGCTATCCAACTAAAGAAACTTGATTTGGAAATAAAGCGCCAGAGCACACTCACGCAAGTGCCACGTTTTAGACAATGTGAATTGAGAGACGGTGGTTGGTCACCGACTACCCAGTGATTCGAGACCTACACCTGCTCTAGTTCCAGGTAGTCGGGATCGAGCCAAAGTGATTAACTCATTAATCGCTCTGTGCCTGGCTGCAACACATCTCGTCTGATTTTGATGTGTAAGCAGATTAATCTTCGTGCCACCGCTCGGGAGTCCGAGAGGTGGATTCGTGATGTTCGAGCGCTTTTGAGCGTGATTGCCGTGAGCTTTGCGATGGGCCCAAAGACGATGTATGGCCTCTTTTGTTGCAGTGTCGCTTGATTGGTAGGCTCAAGAAGTTTGTTCTGCGTTGTTCATTTAATGACAGTTTAGATTACGAAAAAGTGAAGTCTGCTGTTTTGAGAGCTTATTTAGCTTGTCTCTAAGCTTATCGCCAAAAGTTTCGCTTCGCATTTGAAAACTGCCAATCAAACATTCGTTGAGTATGCTCGTGAAGTGAAAAGTGCGCTTCTTTGATAAGTGGAAGCAGTCTAGTGAAACGACACTTGAGCAACTGCGGAACTTGTTTTTTAATCGAAGATTTTAGAAACTCGTTACCCGATAAAATAGTCGGTATTTAAACGCAGAAGAAGGTTTCCACTCTTGCTGAGGCTGCAGTGTGCGCTGATGAATTCGTATTAACGCACAAAAATGTATTTGTATCACCGCTCCACGAGAATTAACATATTCCATTTAATTCGGATAAATTTAAAACATCTAAACTAATCTAAATTATCAGGATCACCTGACGTGCGTGGTTTGTTTTCACGCACACTGCCATGAGAATGGTCGCATTTGATCGCTGACATGTCCCCGCTTTGAAAAAGAAAAAATAAGTTTAAGCAAACAAAAGTGTTGGCTTCATGCATGAACTATTAGTAACGAATCGTTTGTAATTGATTCTGTTTTTTGAACCCTTTACTGGTCAGGGTCTGATCTCTATCAGTGGTTTAGAGAGGATGGTAGTTCCCGCTACTGGCTGCGGATACAGGAACCGCCCAGTCCTTCATTTTAGAAAGTGCGTAGCCGTTTGGCGAAGGAGATGCATCTGTGGCTCTGATGTATTGGTTCTGGGAATTGAAATGGGAGTTTGTGAAGGTTTCCTTGCATAAAGTGCATATTACGTCTCCGATTTGATAACCAAGTTTCAGTAAAAGTGGCTGTCACGAATGCAGCCACCTGTGAAGGGAGTTACTGCGATGATGGTTGAAATGACTTCTGGCAGGTGGAAAAGTACATCCCGTTCCTGAAGTCATTGAGAATCCGCTATGCGACTTGCTTTTAGAAAAAATGCGGAAGATTTAACTGTGTTCCCTGGCGCGCGCTTATTACTCGAGCCCAGTCACGACGAAAGTTTTCCTGATGCTGTTGAACTCTCGGATAGTTTCATTGTTGATCAGGATGATTCTGACTCTGTCCCGTTACAGCCTGATGAGTCTGTGCCTATGTCGCTGTCTCCTGTCAGTGGTGCTGACGCTAAGCCTGTGGACCTGTTGCTGGCTGTTGACTGTATGGACGCTTGCTGCTGAGCAAAAACAAGATCTATCGCTCATGTGCTGCTTGCAGACTCTGCTGGCCCTAGAAAAGGATGATGTGAGGCAAACCAGTTGGTTATTTAGGATAAAAGATTTGAGTTTTAATGCGTAAATGGACTTCAAAATCCGATAGTCCTGGCTGGGACACGCTTTACCAGTTAGTAGTTCCCAAAAGATTTTCGTGACCAAGTGCTGAGTGTTACGCATGATAACGCAGCAGTCATCTCGGAATTACCAAAACATTTCATCGAGTGACCCGGTCATTTCTTTTGGCCTGGTATAAGGTCTGACGTTGCTAAGTACTTTCGCGATCTTGTCATGTCTGCCAAATGGTTGGAAAACCTAATCAGACTATTCCTTCTGCACCCCTCTTCAACCCGATCTCGCCCTGTCAGGAACCGTTTGGCGCATTTGTTTTAGACTGTGTGGGACTTACCAAGATGAAATCCGGTCATATCGTGTTTGTTGATGCTGAAGGTGTGCGTATGCAGCTTTACGCGCTTCCGAGGCTATACCACTTCGATCCTGGTGAGCAAAGCAATTGTGAAGGCCCTGACTCTCTTTTTTTCTTTTTACTTTTGGACTTCGGAAGGTCGCCCCAAACTGGATCAAGGAACTAATTTTATGTCCCGGCTGTTCAATCAAATTCTGTCTCAGTTACATATTGTGCATGTTGTTTGAAGCGCTACCATCCTGAGTCACAGGGGAGCACTGCGAACGATTTCTATCAAACGTTAGAAGACCATGCTAAAGACGTATGTGCACTGAGTGTGAAAAGAATGTGGATGATGGAATACCTTTGCTTTTATTTTCCCTCAGAGAAACTGTTCAGAGTCTTTAGTGGTTTTACTCCTCACAGAGTTGGTTTTTGGCCAGTACAGTGCAAGGTCCACTTAAACTCCTGAAAGAGAATTGCTGTCTGACGCGAAGTCCAACGTAAATCTGCTGGATTATGTTAGCTCATTTCGAGAACGCTTCATAAAGCTCGTGCAGAGCTAGCCAAGTCTGCTTGGCAGGGGGCTCAGAAAAAGATGAAAAGTTGCTTGACAAAGCGATGCCGTGGTTTCGCTCATTTCAGAAAGAGACAAAGTCTTGGTTTTGTTACCAGTTCTGGCTCTGCTTTGCAGGCAAAGTTTTCTCGACCTTATGTTGTGGATCGGAAGCCTCAAGCGAGCATTGACTATATTATCGGTACTCGATCGGGGAGAAAAATGCTGGTGTGCCATATTACACATGCTTAAAGCGTTACGCTTCTCGAGATAAGGAGAAGTGTTAAAACACACTATTATCCCAGTACTCGCGATCACGGTATCACCGGCCAGTATAACTGACGCATGACGATATATGCCTGCGGTTAGTGTTCCTGTGTCTGGTGTCCGATTAAATAATTCTGAAATTTGTCAGACCTCAACTTTCATTTGCTGTAACTTAACTGAAGAGCAGAAAGCTGGACATTGTGAGATTAATTCACTTTTCTTTGCTGTTTCTGATGTTCCAACTCAAACGTCTGTAATTAAACATGACATTGAAGTAAACGATCACCCCACCGATCAAACAAAATGCCTATCGAGTAAATCCAGCTTAAACGAAATGACCAAGTCTGAGGTAAAGATTTAGGGGAAAATGATTTATGTGCCTAGTTCCAGTGCTTGAGTTCGCCTTGTCTACTGGTCCCGGCCCGATGGATCTCATCGTTTTTGCAATCATTACCGTGAAGGTAAAATGCAATTACTTTCTAAACCTCGACTCGCTTCTCCCTTGCCTTTAATTTCTGGAAGATTGTGTAGATAATGTGGGATCGGCTCGGTTTGTGACTTCAAATTCAGACCTTCTGAAGGGTTATTGGCAAGTTCCCTAACAGAACGGACAGCCAAATTCTGCATTTGTTACCCCAGATAACTTCCCTTAATTACACAGTGATGGCTTTCCGGACTACGCAGAACGCTCCAGCAACATTTCAACGCCCCATGAACACCGTGTTAGGCGATGTGGAAAATTATAAGGCTTATTTGGACGAATATTGTGGTGTATTCTTTCTACTTGGAAAGAACTGATATGAGCACGTTATCCACTGTTTTCACGCGTCTGCTTGAGCCTCCTTTACGCTAAATTTGGCTAAATGTGAGTTTGCCAAAGCAACGTGTAACTTACTTGAAAGAAAACAAGTAGGACAAGGTCAAGTACGCCCCTGTTGCTCAAAAAGTGCAGGCGGTTGTTGATTTTCCAGTACTCAGACTAACCGCGAACCGCGTAGATTTTTAGGCATGGCGGGTTATTATAGAGCATTTTTGTCAACTTTTTCTGATGTTGTTTTTGCCTCTAACTAATTTGCTTAGTGCCTCTCAAAAATTTCTGTGGTCTACTGAGTGCCAACATGCTTTCGCATTCTGTAAAAGCACTATTGTGTAATGCCTCCAGTGCTTTCCTCCGCCCTAATTATTCCATTGATTTTAGAATTGGATGTTGATGCCAGTGCCACCGAGCTGGCGCTGTTCTGCTTCAGGATGATGACGATGGAGTGGAGCATCCTGTGGCCTTCTTTTCTCGAGAAAATTTTACTCGCACCAGAAAAACTACAGCACAATCGAGAAAGAGACACTCTGCGCTTTGTTACTGTCTTCTTGCAACATTTTTGAAGTGTATGTTGGATCGAAGTTCTGCCCCTGTAATTATTTTTTTACCATTACAACAATCCTTAGTTTTTCTATCAATGCATGCAAATTCAAATCAAAGAATCGTATGCTGGTCCTTATTTATTCAGGATTATAATTTGAAATTCGGTATAAAAGAGGTAAGGATAAACGACATTGGCCGTTTTGTCTCTGCTTCTTTTGATTTCATGTAAATCCCAACTAAAAAGTTGTTTTTATTTGTGTGTGGGGGTGTTACGGTACTCGGCATCAGGGGTTTGTGTATTTTGAATATGTGCAGGGAGTTGGCTTTTCTTCGAGGGACGTGATTGGGCGAATCCGATGGGGATTTGCTTAGGGAGCGGCGCTAAAAATATGGCAGAACACCTTTATGCTTATGCGATCATGGCGCGTGATGAGTTCCGGATTCTACCACAGCTAACAGACCATCTGCCTTCCTCAAATCGTTATGTTTTGCCTGTTTCAGCGAATAACAAAAGGCGTGTAATGTTAGAGTAATCACTCTAGAGCGAGGGAGAGATCTGCCCTTTATTTTCTGACATATACCTTGGCTATGTGTTTTGGGTTTGTGGAGTTAAGGGAAGATAGATTTGTATTTTCTTTTCCTCTTACCTTGTGTAATTATACCTTATATTTTATTTTGCTCTTTTGGTTTACGGTTTCAGCCTCCAGGTCTTCTGAAATCAGTGCTCCTTCATTATATTAAATTTACTGTTAAACTCAATAAATACCTTAAAATCTTATGTTCGCTTGTTCATCTGTTGATCAGTGGCTTTTCAACTCTGCTAACACGCCTTACTGGTACCTCACTCTTTTAAATGAATTCGTAACACTCCCTTTGGTCCACTGGGATGGCACTGTATTTGCCCTTTCTATGTCAAGGTTGGACATTGAGAGATAGTGCAGAGATGGGAGCATTCTGTTTAGTACCTGACTACTTGATGTCTGCATCTTTGATTTGTTAAACAGTTTGGATGTGGATGGTTTTCTAATGAATCTACGCTGCTTTATATCCAGGAGAGGTCCAGCCAGATGGAGATTCTTTGTTGCACTGCTGAAGTAACTTCCGCAAGAGCTGCTAGAGAGGAATTAAAAGAAGGCCTCTGCAGAGCCTAACCAATGAGGCTACAAGTAAAACTCAGAAAATCAGCAGATCAAATTCAAATTTAACTCTCCTCAAGCTCCTCATTTTGAGGCTCATAGAACGAGAGATCCGCCTCCGCTAAAACAGCTCTCCGTGTGGTAATGGCAGCCAAACAGTATCCGAGAAGAAGTCCCCACGGACAGATCTGACAGAAGTTGAAGGGGTTTTTTTAAATTCAAAGCCATTAGGTTGGCACACTCTAACGTTTCCGCATGAATCTGAAAAATGGAGCCAGAGAAAATCCTAATCTAAATGATTCTACTGTGTTTTAGTTATTGATTCCCAACTTCCAAGAGCATCGCATGGCCCATTGGTAGGAGTAGTACATCTTTTAATTAGTCGTGGATGGACGTGCCAGAGTAGCTAGAGATTGTTGGCTACGGAAGAAACGTGTATGTACGCCCAGTTGCTAAGCTTTGATTCCGTTACATCAAATTAATGTGAATAATAGCAACATGACACATTTGTATTTCAAAGTGCTGCTGTAAATTTGACTAGTTTATCTTTTTCCTAATTTCTCATTTTTCTTTGAAATCTACATTTCCCCATAAATCCTAGTACTCTGCCTCTTTAAGATCAACTCCACATATGGTACACTACATTACCTATATTCTCCTGTTGAGGCTTTCTCCAACAGACTCCCACTTCCTTCCTTGTCCCCTCTTTTTGCCTGGGTAGAGGTAGAGGAAGTTTGTACTGGCACCTGCAACTACGTCCCTGAATCCTTTCCTTAGGGGATGTGTTGTAAGCAGTTTGTCAATTTGCATTGTTTGAATTTGTTCACTTCTAATTTTAGATATTTAATCCTTGCGTGTGATTGAGTAAATAATGTTTATTGTAAAGTTGTTTGAGTTTAATTCCTCTTTGCTATATTTGTTTTAGAAAGACTGAAAACCATCCTTTTCATTCTGTCTATCTGCTAAGACCACTGCGTTCATCGTGTAGACTCCGTACTGTGACTCTCCTTTGACTTCTGCATCATTATGTTGATTACTAAAGATTTGATTCTTCCTATCAATGGAATAAAGAGCAAAGGACTCATGCTGTCATACAGTGTTTTGTTCGTATTACCACCACTAAGTTTTTGCCAATTTTTACCTAACCTTTGAATATTTAAAACATCTAATATTCAACAGCAATGCTTAACAAATGCAACTTAATAAAGTAGTTTTATCACATTAAAGAAAAGTACTTGACGTAGTAAGACAAGACAAGAGGATTTTGTGAAATGTTAACAGTAGACACAATTTAATTTGAGCCACCACTCCAAAAATATACTTATGGCATGAAGCTTATTACTATATTAATATTAAAAGTCCATTAGTGTTAGCTAACTTTGTGAAAATGATGCAGCTGGGGATTACTTAAAATGAATCTAAATCCTGTAAATTTGTTTAAACTTATTAGATTTAATCAGTTGAAAAGCAGTATGGAATGTAGTTCACGTGTAGCTAGGATGTGATATAAAACAACATATAAATAGTTACATTTTTAGGAGACCGGCTTACGTACAGATTTCAAGAAACGGAAATAGTTTATAAGCCGGAAATGACGCTGGTCCACGCTCTGGCTCGGTAGAGGGTTGGCGGCAACAGCAGCAGGAGAAGCAAAGTTTCTATTAATAATTTAGCTTAAGCAACAACGTGGATCGTGTGGACTGGCTATAAGGCAGAGTTACATCTACAGTCATCCTTTATAATCTTTTTTGCTGTATAAAATGTATTATTAGAAGTGAGAATATCATGTACACAATATTGAATGTCCATTAGCTAGCTAACTTGCACGTGTTCTAACACATGAGCTAACTTTAGCTGCCCAATATCTGTCAGTATTAGACCCGATTAGTAATACATAGAGAAAGTTTTATTTACAAATAGGAAGCATCAGTTTTATTAGTTATATTGAAATATACAAAATTGTTTTGATACAAATTGTGCACCCCTACAAGTGTATGCTTTTATTATTATATTTTTTGGCATAAATCATTTTTAACTTTTTTTTCCCAAATGCAGAAAGCGTTTGTAATATGTGTTAGAGTGTTGATTGTCGTGTGTTGATAGATAGTTCAGGGAAGTTAGTAGCTGGAGACTGTTTTGATTTCTATTTTCTACTTTTTAGTAATCGCCTCTTGCCCTCTTTCTTCTCCTGTTCCTCTACCCTGTGTTTTGTTCCTGTAAATACCCTGTAAATAGTGTACGTACATATATACCTTTTCCTCTTTTGTTTCTATCACCATTACACCTCTTTGCATTTAATAATCACCTACACAAATAAAAGTATTATCTCGTACATTAGTTTGTACTGTTGCTTTGTCCTACAATACTATACGCACGTTTTTAATGTCTATCTTTTTCAAATGTTATACCCCAGTACCCCTAGACTCACGTGGGTCGTAATAACAGTTTGAAAAAACCATAAGGTCGGATTTTGCTGTGCTCTTTATTATACAGAGCAGTAAAAATGTCTCAATGCCTGTAGTAATTCAGTGTTATGTTCAAAATGATGCTTATTGTTTTGTTTAATATATTGTTACGTGTATCTGTGACTTTAATATGATTGGAGCCTATAGCTGGTGTTGGGAATTCCGCTCTATGAGTGGTGACGCTATTAGAGGATTCCGGATATATACTAGGCAGAGGCGAAATGGCGGCCCTCTCTCTTTCTTTGTTCTCCGCTTCGCACAGCCCTGGTGGCGTCTCCCTTATTGCCTCTTCTGAGGCTGAGTATTTTTGTTTTGTTTAATGAATTTTGTTTTTAAGTGTGGTTTTCTTTTGATTATCTTATCAGTGCAGCGGGGGAAGCCATTCATTAGTCTGGCAGTTTTGTTGAGTTAGTAAGAGCTGAGGGAGGTAAATAGTTGTCCGAAGACTCACCTGCTCTGGTTTTGTTTGTCGGCAGATGTGTAAGAGCTGCAATCCGAGAACAGGGGTAGTCAGGGGGTTTGTTTCTTTTAGTTTTCTGCAATTCATGCATTTGTTATCCTTTCATGTTTCATGTATAAGTCATGTGAATGTTTTTTTTTTTTTTATTATTTTGAGAATTATCTAATAAATGGAGGTGTCTTAAATTCATATTTCCGGGTGTTGTGACTTCTTTTTATGTTAGAGGCCTGTATATTTTTGTTTATTTTTGTTGTTACAAATCACTTCTATGGGCCGTAGAATAATATATAATACAATTTTGTCTCCCACTCACTATTAAGTAAATTCCACATCCCCATCTAGAAGTCTAAGAAGAAGCACTAGTGAGCAACTTTAGATTATTGGCCTCTTTAAGATAGAATCGCTTTATGCATTGTGAAACATTTTTAACATAAATTTAATGTGGAATATGAAGTTTATTAAGCCACATCCACTAAACATCTCTCATGATTACATTTTTTTTTTTTCATATTTTTTAACCTTTTAAAATGAATTCTAAAATGTTTTAGTAAGAGTGTAAGACAAAAATAAATACAGCATATGATTTTTTAAGAATATCTTTTAATGTGTGTAGTTTTTATGTGTAATGTATATAATAGAAATCTACTAATATCTAATATTTCTACTTTTTTGTTTTTCTCTTAATATCTAAGATTTCTGGGCTTTTTTGTTTTTTTTTCTCTAATAATATCTAAAAATTTCTACTTTTTTGTTTCTTTTCTGGTAATATGTAAGTTTCTACACTTTTTTTTTTTTTTTCTCCTAATATCTAAGATTTCTACTTCTTTAGTTTTTTCCTCTAGAATATCTAAGCTTTCTACTTTTTGTTTTTTTCTTTAATATCCTAAGATTTCTATTTTTTTGTTTTTCTAATATGTAAGTTTACTTTTTTGCTTTTTTTTCTGTACATATCAAGATTTTTACTTTTTGTTTTTTTCTCTAAGATTTTACTTTTTTTTGGTTTTTTCTCTAATATCTAAGTGATTTACTTTTTTGTTTTTTTCTGTAATATCTAAGATTTCTACTTTTTTGTTTCTTTCTTTAATATCTAAGATTTTTACTTTTTTGTTTTTCTCTAAGATTTTCTACTTTTTTGTTTTTTTTTCCTTCTAATATCTAAGATTTCTACTTTTTTGTTTTTTTTCTGTAATATCTAAGATTTCACTTTTTTGTTTTTTCTTTAATATCTAAGATTTCTGCTTTTTTGTTTTTTTTTCTGTAATATCTAAGTTTTCTTTACTGTTTTTTTGTTTTTTCTTTAACATCTAAGATTTACTTTTTTGTTTTTTTTTCTAAGATTTCTACTTTTTTTGTTTTTTTTCTAATATCTAAGATTTCTGCTTTTTTGTTTTTTTCTCTAATATCTAAAAATTTCTACTTTTTTGTTTTTTTGTAAGTTTTCTACTCTTTTTGTTTTACTCACATATCTAAGATTTTTCACTTTTTTAGTTTTTTTTTCTAATATCTAAGTTTTCTACTTTTTAGTTTTTTCTTTAATATCTCAAGATTTTTATTTTTTTGTTTTTTCTGTAATATGTAAGTTTTCACTACTTTTTTTGTTTTTTCTGTAATATCTAAGATTTTACTTTTTTGTTTTTTTCTAAGATTTCTACTTGTTTTTTTCTGTAATATCTAAGATTTCATTTTTTTATTTTTTTCTGTAATATCTAAGATTTCTCATTTTTGTTTTTTTCTTAATATCTAAGATTTTTACTTTTTTTGTTTTTTTCTAAGATTTCACTTTTTTAGTTTTTTCTGTAACATCTAATACTTTCTACTTTTTGTTTTTTTCTGTAATATCTAAGTTTTACTATTTTTTGTTTTTTCTTTAATATCTAAGATTTTCACTTTTTTCTGTAATATCTAAGATTTATTTTTTTTGTTTTTTTCTGTAATATCTAAAGATTTCTACTTTTTTTTTTTTTGTTTTTTTCTGTAATATCTAAGATTTCTACTTTTGTTTTTTTTTCTCTAATATCTAAGATTTCTACTTTTTTTGTTTTTTCTGTAATATCTAAGCTTTCTACTTTTTTGTTTTTTTCTGTAATATCTAAGATTTCTACTTTTTGTTTTTTTCTAAGATTTCTACTTTTTTGTTTTTTTCCTCAAGATTTCTACTTTGTTTTTTTCTTCAATATCTAAGATTTCTACTTTTGTTTTTTTCTCTAATATGTAAAATTTCTACTTTTTTGTTTTTTTTCCTAAGATTTCTACTTTTTTTTGTTTTTTTCTAATATCTAAGATTTCTTTACTTTTTTGTTTTTTCAAGCTTTTTATTTTTTTGTTTTTTTCTCTAATATCTAAAAGATTTCTAGCTTCTTTTTTTTGTTTCTTTTTCTGTAGTTATCTAAAAGATTTCTACTTTTTTGTTTTTCTTTAATATCTAAGATTTTTACTTTTTTGTTTTTTCTAAGATTTCTACTTTTTTAGTTTTTTCGTAATATCTAATATTTTCTACTTTTGTTTTTTCTGTAATATCTAAGTTTTCTACTATTTTTTGTTTTTTCTTTAATATCTAAGATTTCTATTTTTTTCCTGTAATATCTAAGTTTTCTACTTTAGTTTTTTCTGTAATATCTAAGATTTCTACTTTTTGTTTTTTTCTGCACATGTGTTTTTCTACTTTTTTGTTTTTTTCTGTAATATCTAAGATTTCCTTTGTTTTTTTTTACTTTTTTCTGTAATATCTAAGATTTCTACTTTTTTTGTTTTTTCTGTAATATCTAAGATTTTACTTCTTTTTGTTTTTTTCTGTGGAATATCTAAGATTTCATTTTGTTTTTTCTTAATATCTAAGATTACTTTTTTGTTTTTTCTGTAATATCTAAGTTTTCTACTTCTTTTTTTATGTTTTTTCTGTACATCTAAGATTTTCATTTTTTTTGTTTTTTCTAAGATTTCTACTTTCTTTTTTGTTTTTTTCTCAAGATTTCACTTTTGCTTTTTTCTCATTGGTCTAAGATTTTCTACTTTTTTGTTTTTTTCTCTAATATGTAAAATTTCTACTTTTTTGTTTTTTTTCCTAAGATTTCTACTTTTTTTGTTTTTTCTCTAATATCTAAGATTTCTACTTTTTTTTGTTTTTTTCTAAGTTTTCTTTATTTTTTTTTGTTTTTTCTCTAATATCTAAGATTTCTACTTTTTTGTTTTTTCTAAGATTTCTACTTTTTTAGCGCTTCTTTTCTCTCTAAGATTTCTACTTCTTTGTTTTTTTCTCAAGTTTTCTACTTTTTTGTTTTTTCTTTAATATCTAAGTTTTTCACTTTTTTAGTTTTTTCTGCAATATCTAAGATTTCTACTTTTTTGTTTTTTTTTTCTCTAAGATTTCTAATTTTTTTGTTTTTTTCTCTAAGATTTCTAATACTTTTATTTGTTTTTTCTCTATGATTTCTACTTTTTTTGTTTTTTTCTAAGATCTAAGTTTTCTACTTTTTTTTTTTTTTCTGTAATATCTAAGATTTCTGGCTTTTTGTTTTTTTCTAATATCTAAGATTCTTTGTTTTTTTTTTTTTTTTTCTGTACACAGATTTTTACTTTTTAGTTTTTTTCCTCTCTCTAATATCTAAGATTTCATTTTTTTATTTTTTTCTGTAATATCTGGCATTTTCTACTTTTGCTTTTTTCTAAGATTTCTACTTTTTTGTTTTTCTTTAATATCTAAGTTTTGTTTCTTTTTTTTTTTTTTTTTCTGTAATATCTAAAGATTTCGGCTTTTTTGTTTTTTTTTTTCTAATATCTAAGATTTCTACTTTTTTTTTTTCTGTAATATTAAGATTTTTATTTTTTGCTTTTTTCCCCACTATCTAAGATTTATTTTTTTATTTTTTCTGTACATCTAAGATTTTTACTTCTTTTTGTTTTTTCTCTAAGATTTCTACTTTTTTTGTTTTTTCAAGATTTCTCACTTTGTTTTTTCTCTAATATCTAAGTTTTTTACTTGTTTTTTCTTTAATATCTAAGTTTTCTACTTTTTTAGTTTTTTCTGTACATCTAAGATTTTCTACTTTTTTTGTTTTTTTCTCTAAGATTTCTACTTTTTTTGTTTTTTTCTCTAAGATTTCTACTTTTATTTGTTTTTTCTAAGATTTCTTACTTTTTTGTTTTTTTCTCTAAGATCTAAGTTTTCATTTTTTTTTTTTTTTTCTGTAATATCTACATTCTTTGGGCTTTTTAGTTTTTTCTCTAATATCTAAGATTTCTACTTTTTTTTTTCTCTGTAATATTGGAGATTTTTACTTTTTGTTTTTTTTCCTCTAATATCTAAGATTTCATTTTTTTTGCTTTTTTTTTTCTCTAATATCTAAGATTTCTCTGCTTTTTTTGTTTTTTTCTAATATCTAAAATTTCTACTTTTTGTTTTTTCTGTGTAATATCCAAGATTTTTACTTTTTAGTTTTTTTCCCATCATCTAAGATTTTCTAATTTTATTTTTCTTTATCATATTCAAGTTGACTACTTATTTGTTTTTTCTGTACATATGTAAAATTCTCTCTACTTCTTTTGTTTTTTTCTCAATATTCAAAAATTTCTACTTTTTGTTTTTTCTGTAATATAAGTTTTCTACTTTTTGTTTTTCTCAATATCTAAGATTTCTATTTTTTTGTTTTTTCTCTAATATCTAAGTCACTTTTTTTTGTTTTTTTCTGTACATTCAAAATTTCACTTTTTTTGTTTTTTTTTCTGTATATCTAAGATTTCTACTTTTTTGTGTTTTTCTTGTAATATCTGAGATTTCTACTTTTGTTTTTCTGTACATCTAAGATTTATTTCTTTTTGTTTTTTTTTTATATCTAAGACATTTTTACTTTTTTGTTTTTTTCTCTAAGATTTCTACTTTTTTGTTTTTTTTTCTAATATCTAAGATTTCTACTTTGTTTTTTTTTCTGTAATATCTAAGATTTTCTACTTTTGTTATTTCTTTTAATATCTAAGATTTCTGCTTTTTTGTTTTTCTGTAATATCTAAGTTTTCAAGTTTTTTGTTTTTCTTTAATATCTAAGATTTCTATTTTTTGTTTTTTCTGTAATATGTAAGTTTTCTAATTTTTTTTTGTTTTTTCTGTATTATCTAAAAATTTCTACTTCTTTTTGTTTTTTTCTGTAATATCTAAGATTTTTACTTTTGTTTTTTCAAGATTTCTACTTGTTTCTTTTTTCTGTAATATCTAAGATTTCTACTTTTTTGTTTTTTTCTGTAATATCTAAGATTTCTACTTTTTGTTTCTTTTCTTTAATATCTAAGATTTTTACTTTTTTTTTTGTTTTTTTTCTCTAATATTTCTACTTTTTGTTTTTTTCTGTAATATCTAAGTTTTAATTTTTTTCTGTACATCTAAGATTTCTACTTTTTTTTCTGTACATCT
>NC_056709.1:13994436-14065572 GCF_018831695.1 Puntigrus tetrazona | reverse complement strand
AAATCCCTTGGAGCTCCAGAAAAGTATTTAGTTGTCACTTTAAATTTAGAAACACGCTTTGTGGTCCTTTGTAAATAAAGCAGTTTCAGAATTGCCAGGTGCTTATACTCACACGGCCAT
Source organism: Puntigrus tetrazona (assembly GCF_018831695.1). Classification (NCBI taxonomy): domain Eukaryota; kingdom Metazoa; phylum Chordata; class Actinopteri; order Cypriniformes; family Cyprinidae; genus Puntigrus; species Puntigrus tetrazona. Next base: position 14,065,452 of record NC_056709.1, on the reverse strand, counting down.
GTTTCAGGCTCAGGAATTACTAGAGAAGAGCTCAAATTAGAAAAAGGAAAAGTTTCTCAAAAGGTAAGCGCTGTCATGTTAGTATGCACAATTATTCCTGCACGCCCCGAAGCTAAGATGCTCACATACTATTATTGCACCATCTCCTTACATAGAAAAATCTGTTTGTGCTGAAGACATAAAAGAAATTGAAGAGATGCAGTGGAAAGAAGACATGAGCGAAACTAGGTGATAGTTGGGACTAGATGACTGACTCTGAACGGTTATAATTTTTAAGAATAAGAGATTGATGTCCAAAAAGAGGAAAAGAAAGCAACCCAGGACAACAGGACGTAAAAGAAAGTGCAGTAAGCTTGATCTTTAATAGTTCCAATCTGGAGGAAACCTAAGACCTCTGAGTTGGCTTTAGGTGTTTGCTTTGTCCAAGTAAAGGGAATAGAGTCCGTATGGAGGAGAGGAGATATAGAGGCTTACTGCATCAAGAAAAGCACAAGGAATATAATCAAGGAAAGCAAATCTGGGAGATGGCAATAAAAATGGCCCCAGAAGAATCCGAAAGCGCCTCGCAAGCGTCCGGTCGTAGTGTAAGAGATCGCGTGATTCTGGTCAGTGTCGCTTGAGCCATCTTCGGTTCAATCACGTAACGGCAGAGAAAATGCAAGCGTGAGGAGCTCGGAAGGTCACGGAGAGCTATGGCTTGCCGGATTTCGGGATGTGTATCCACAATTACGATGCTCCACCGAGAATGGGCTTGTCTTTTCGACCACGAAATACACACTTCCTGAGGACCCTGCAATTACAAAAGCAGATCGTAAACAAAATAAAGACAGGTAAATGAAGAATGTATAGCTGGGCAAGCTGACGGCATCACCAGCAGTTCAGCACACAGGATTGAGTGGCTCTTTAAAACCTATTTCTTTTCTTTCATGGTGAGCAGGAAGAGGAACGCCAGATGTGAAGCTTTATCGAAGAATTTGAGGCAGAAAAGACTGGAGATACCGCTTTCAACTGAGGAGTAGCGGCAAAAGGAACCAGCAATGTCACATGTCCAGTACTTTGGCTTTGCTTTATTAAATATTGTAACGTGAATCAGTAGCGTGAGTTAACCAGCTTTCTGCATGCTGTGAAAGTTTCTGAAAAGCTGATGCCACGACTCCAGCCTCTAAATAAATATAAGCAGGTGTAAATGAAACCAGTGGAACCAACAAGATGAACGAAGATTTATACGCTTACTTTCTGGAATAATACTTAGATATTAGTACATAGAGAAACATTTATAGAAGTAGAAGAGTAGATAGAAATCTTAGATATTACAGAAAAAAACAAAAAGTAGAGAAACTAGATATTACAGAAAAAAACAAAAAAGTAGAAAACTTAGATATTAAAGAAAAAACTAAAAAGTAGAAAACTTAGAGAAAAACAAAAAAGTAGAAATCTTAGATATTAGAGAAAACAAAAAGCCAAACTGATATTAGAGAAAACAAAAGTAGAGCCCAAATCTTAGATGAACAAAAAGTAAAAAATCTGAGATACAGAGAAAAAAACAAAAAAGTAGAAAATTTAGAGAATTACAGAGTAGAGAAACTAGAAGAAGTACAAAAGTAGAGATATTAGAGAAAAACAAAAAAGTAGAAAACTTAGATATTATAGAAAAACAAAAAGTAGAAATTTTAGAGAAAAAAAAAGTAGAAAACTTAGATACAGAGAAACAAGAAATTTAGAACAACAAAAAGTAGAAAACTTAGATATTAGAGAAAACCAAAAAGTAGAAATTTTAGAGAAAAACAAGTAAAAAAATCTTAGATATTACAGAAAGCAGAATGACAAAAATACTAAATCTATAGATATTAGAGAAAAAACAAAAAGCTGAAAATTTAGATATTACAGAAAAAAACAAAAAGTAGAAAAATTTAGATATTAGAAGAAAAACAAAAAAGTAGAAAATTTAGATATTAAAGAAAAAAAGTAGAACTAGAGAAAATAAAAGCCAAATCTTAGAGAAAAAAAGAAAATCTGAGATATTAGAGAAAACAAAGTAAAAAGTAGAAATTATATACAGAAAAACTAAAAAGTAGAAATTTTTATATTAGAGAAAAACAAAAAGTAGAAAACTTAGATATTACAGTAGAAAATAAAAGTAGAAATTTTATAAAAAAACAAAAAAAGTAGAAAACTTAGATATTGTTAAACAGAGAAAACTTAGATATTAGAGTAGAAAAACAACCAAAAAGTAGAATTTAGAGAAAAAGTAAAATCTTAGATATTACAGAAAAAAATAAAAATAGAAATCTAGATATTAGAGAAAAAAACAAAAAAGTTTCTAAATTTATATTACAGAAAAAAAACAAAAGTAGAAAAACTTAGATATTAAAGAAAACAAAAAAGTAAAGTAGAAAACTTAGATATTAAAGAAAAAGTAGAAATCTTAGAAGAAAATAAAAAAAGTGAAATCTTAGATATTACAGAAAAAACAAAAAGTAGAAAACTGATATTAGAAAAAATAAAAAGTCAAACTTAGATATACAGCAGAAATACAGAAGCTGTAAATCTAGAAAGAAAACAAAAAGGAAAACTTAGAGTATAGAGAAGAAAAATAAAAAGCTAGAAATCTTAGAGAAAAAAAGTAGAAATCTTAGATATTAGAGAAAAAGAAAAGGTAGAAATTTAGATATTATAGAAAAAGCAAAACAGAAATTTATATTAGAGAAAAACAAAAAAGTAGAGAAATTGAGAGAAAACAAGTGTGTAGAAATCTTAGATATTAGAGAAAATAAAAAGTAGGAAAACTTAGATATTAAGTGTAGAAAAACTAAAAAAAAAAAAAGAAAATCTCTAGATATTATGAAAAACTAAAAAAAGTAGAAATCTTAGAGAAAAAACAAAAAAAGTAGAAATTTTAGAGAAAAACAAAAAGTAGAAATCTTGTATATTAGAGAAAAACAAAAATAGAAAAAGTAGAACTAGAAAAACAAAAAAGTAGAATTTTTACACATAATAGAAAACGAAAAAGTAGAAATCTTGTGGTAATAGGAAACTAAAAAAGTGAAAATTTAGATATTATGAAAAATAAAAAGTAGAAAACTAGAGGCTAGGGAAAAATGCAAGTAGAAAATTTTAGAGAAAAAAACAGCAGTAGAAAAACTTAGATATTATAGAAAAATAAAAAAAAAAAGTAGAAAATTTAGATATTAAAGAAAAACACAAAAAAGTAGAAATCTTAGAGAAAAATGTGTGTGCAGAAATTTTAGAGAAAAAAAAATAAAAAGTAGAATTCAGAGAAAAACAAAAAAGTAGAAATCTTAGAGAAAATAAAAAGTAGAAATCTTAGATATTACAGAAAAAAATAAAAAGGGCAGAAAACTTAGATATTAAAGAAAAATAAAAAAAGTAGGAAAATTTAGAGAAAAATTCAAAGTAGAATCTTTAGAGAAAAAAACAAAAAGTAGAAATTCAGAAATTAGAGAAAAACAAAAAAAAATAGAAAAACTTAGAGAAAATAAAAAGTAGAAATCTTAGATATTAGAGTAGAAAAAACAAAGTAGAAATTTCAGAGAAAAACTAAAAAAGTAGTAGAAATCTTAGAGAAAAAACAAAAAGTAGAAATCTTAGATATTAGAGAAAAACAAAAAAGTAGAAATCTTAGAGAAAAAACAAAAGTAGAAATCTTAGATATTAGACAGAAAAAACAAAAAAAAGTAGAAAACTTAGGGATATTAGAAAACAAAAGGAGAACTTAGATATTGCATGTGAAAAACAAAGTAGAAATCTTAGAGAAACAAAACTTTGAATTTAAATCTTAGAGAAAAAAACAAAAAAGTAAAATCTTAGATAATACTAGAAAATACAAAATAGAAATCTTAGATATTACAGAAAAAACGCAAGTAGAAATCTTACATACATACAGAGTAGAAAAATAAAAAGTAGAAATCTTAGTATATTAGAGAAATAAAAAGCAGAATCTAGATATTACAGAAAAAAAGAAACTTTAGATATTGTAAAAAACAAAATAGTAGAAAACTTAGAGATACATGAGAAAAAAATAAAAGTAGAAATTCTGAGATTATAGAAAAATAAAAAATAGGAAATCTTAGATATTAGAGAAAAAAACTAAAAAGTAAAATCTAAGACATAAAGAAAAACAGAAATCTTTAGTACCCAGATAGAGAGAAAAAACAAAAAAGCTGAAATCTTAGATATTACAGAAAAAAAAAAGTAGGAAAAACTTAGATCTTAGAGAAAAACAAAAAGTAGAAATTTTAGATGAAAAACAATAGTGTAAAGTAAATTAGAGAAAAATACAGAAATCTTAGAGAAAGGTAAGTGAGAAATCTTAGATATTACAGAAAAACTAAAAAAAAAGTAGAAAAACTAGATATACATAGAAAAATGTGTGGGCAAAAATTCTAGAGAAAAAACCAACAAAGTAGAAATCTCTAGATATTAAAGAAGAAAACAAAAAAATGTAGAAATTCCTAGAGATAAAAAACAAAAAATAGAATTTAGATATTAGCATAAACAAAAGTAAAAAAATAGAAAAACTTAGAGAAAACAAAAAAAGTAGAAATCTAGATATTAGAGAAAACAAAAAAGTAGAAATCTATGAAAAAGTAGAAATTTTACATTAGAGAAAAACAAAATAAGTAGAAATCTTAGAGAAAAAAAAAGTAAAATCTAGATATTAAAGAAAAATAAAAAGTAGAAATCTTAGATACATACAGAAAAAATAAAAAGTAGAAATCTGGAGATAGAGAAAAACCAAAAAAGTAGAAATCTTAAGATATAGAAAAAGTAAAAAGTAGAAATTTTAGATATTAGCAGAAAAAATGTAAAAAAGAGAATTCTTGAGATATTAAAGAAAAATAAAAAGTAGAAAAACTTGATATTAGAGAAAAAACTAAAAAAAGTAGAAATCTTAGATATTAGAGAAAAAAACAAAAAAAGTAGGAAATCTTATATATTACAGAAAAAAACAAAGTAAGAAATTTAGATAATAGGAGAAAAACAAAAGCAGAAATCTTAGATATTAGAGAAAAAAAAACAAAAAAGTAGAAATATAGAGATATTAGTAGATTCCTCATTTATGCACACACACACACAAAAACTACACACATTGTAAAGATATTCTTAAAAATGTGGCATGTTGAAGTTATTTTCTTACACCTTAAAACATTTAGGAATTCATTTTTAAAGGTTAAAATATGAAAAAAAAAAAATGTAATCATGAGAGATGTTTGGTGGATGTTGCTTAATGCGCTTCTGTTCCACATTAAATTTGTGTTAAAAATGTTTCACAAATACATAAAGCGATTCATCTATAAAGAGGCAAACAACTTAAAGTTGCCTACTAGTGCTTCTTCTTAGATCTTTCTAGATGGGGATGTGGGATTTGTAATTTATGGAGTGAAGACAAAATTAGCATTATATTGTTACGCCCATATGACGCCGTGTGAGAGAGTAGGTCGCTGGTAAGAAATAAACGAAAACATATGCATTTAACATATGGGCAAAGAGTCACAATAATTCGGATATGAATTTAAGATAATTTCCATTTATTGAATAATTCTCGTAATAATAAAAAAATATCTACACAGACTTATAAACGAAACATGAAGGATAAATAAATCGCGGTAGGAAAAACTAAAGGAAGCAAGCCCTGATCACTTTCTTCTGTTCTCGGATTGCAGCTCTTACCTGTCTGTCACGACAAACAAAACCAGAACGCAGAGGCCTTCCGGACAACTACTTCCCTCCTCAGCCTTCTACTAACTCAACAAAACGTGAATCAATATAGATAAACTCATCAAGGGCTACTGATAAGAGTGAATCAAAGTGAAACCACATAAAAACAAAAATTCATTGAACAAAATAGAAAATACCAGCCTCTCAGAAGAGGTGCAGGGGAGACGCCACCAAAGAACTGCGTGGAAATCAAGAAAATAAGAAAGAGAGATCACGATTTTCACTGACGGCCTTTTTATCCGAATCCCTCAATGACGCTACCATCATGGAACGGAATTCCCCAACACCAGCTCAGTGGGCCTAATCATATTAAAGTCACAGATACACGCAGAATAATATATAAAACAAAAACAATAAACATCGTTGAACATAACACTGGAAAGCTACAGGCATTGAGCATTTTTACTGCTTCTGTAATAATAGAGCACACAAAACTCAAACCTTATGGTTTTTCAACTGTTACGTAATTTAATGAGGGTCTAGGGGGTACTTTAAAAAGGCTGATTAAAAAAAGATAGACACATTAAAAACGTACAGCGATAGTGTGTGATACAAAGAAAACAGTGCAAACTAATGTACTAGATAAATACTTCTTATTTGTAGGTGATTATTAAATACAAGAGGTGTAATGGTGATAGAACAAAAGGAAAAAAGGTATATATACACGCATAATTATTTGTAGCATTATAGGAACAAAACACAAGATGAAGGGTCGGGAAGAAGAGATGAGGGCGGAAGGGAAGTAAAGAAAATAAATCAAAGCCAGTTCCAGCCATTTAACTTCAACCATCAAACATCATCACAATAACACACGACACATGAACACGCACATAACACACGCTTTTCTGCATTTGGGGAAAAAAAGAAGAAATGATTTATGCTAAAAATATGGAATAATAAAAAGCACACTTGTAGGTGCAACAATTTGTCCAAAACTGTTACCTGTATATTCTACTATAACTAATAAAACTGATTGCTTCCTATTTGTAAATAAAAACTTTCTCTTCATATTACTAATCGGTCTAATACTGATAGATAACAGAGTAATGCACCTTCTATCATGTTAGAGTAATCGCAAAGTTAGCTGAATAATGGATTCTAATCATTGTTAGTAAATAAACTATGCCATGATATATTTTGGAGTGTGGCTCGTAAAATTAAATTGTTTCCTACTGTTAACATTTCCATAAAACTTCTTTTGTTTTAACAGAATAAAAGTCTTCAGAATGACATGGAAATAATGCCAGAATTTATTAGGAAGGAACTTTTCCAGCAAACCAGGTTTGACCGTCATGTTTGTCTTAATGTGATAAAAATGCTTTATTAAGTTGCGATTTGTTGCTATTACATTGAATATAAACAAATAAAAACGGTATGGACGCCTTCAGAAGAAGATTACAAACGGAACCGCGTGACGGTATGGCCAACCAGAACCGAGAGCAGTGCAAAGATGCTCGGAAGGCAGTCCTAGTGTATTAATAGCCTCTTTTTTGTTCTGAAAGGGAAAAATACTGAACATTTTTCGGAGAAAGCGCCAGGCTGGAGTAAGAGAAAGATAATTCGGTCGTTATTTAAAGTTTTCTTGTTTATTAGTCGTAAGAATGGCTGCATCGATCACTGCCAGAAAATGCAGTGGAGCAGAGTCTGCGAGGAGAGAACTGAAAGCTTGATCTGAAAGAGATTGATCTACTAAAACTGGAACTGCTGAAGCGACATAAAGGAGGAGGAGACTCCAGGAGCGATGCGTGCGCCGGAGGCCCTCCAGACGGAGAAGATCGCTCTTCCCATCACCTGTGTGCACGGGACACACTGCAAGTTCCGCTCGGGACGCTGGCCCATATCTCGCCGCTTTCGCCTGGTCAGTGGAAGTCGGGGTGGTGTGCTGACCTCTCCCGTGCATCAGCGTCCTGTTGGGAAGCGGGATTACCAGATTTGCCCATCTGCTTTCAGCCGGCCAGCTCCTCAGAGGGAACTGGCCAATGACAACGGACCCGGGCCTGGCACATTACTGGCCTGACAGCGTGGAGAGGGCAGGATGTGCAGCCAGGGCTCTATCCTCCTACATTTTGTGAAAAAATGGCCTGTTGTACTGTGTCGCCCGTGCAGAGGGGGAGGAGAAGTTGCTGTTGGTTGTCCCAAAGTCAAAGACGGAGGCTGATCCTAGTGCTGGCCCCATTCCCATCCGACATGGCCGGATACCCGGGGCGCCAACACAGCTCAAAGAATTCGGTTTCCATTGGCCAGGGTCTCTGATGCGGAGGTGAAACCTGTTTGCGTTGCTGGCTTCTGCTCGACGTGGTGTATATTATTGTATTGTATTGTATTGTAATTGTATATATATAATTACAATTACTCAGTTAATTCAGTTGTATGTAATATATATGGTTAAAATCAAAACTTCCATTACAAATCTTAGATATTAGAGAAAAACAAAAAGTAGAAATATTAGATATTTGAGAAAAAAACAAAAGTAGAAATCTTAGACATAAAAGAAAGGCAAAAGTAATACAAACTAGATGTTGTAGATTTTTATGCATATTATACGTAAAACTATACATTTAGGAATACATTTTTCTGGCTGCTAAAAATATATATTTTAAACAGAGATATTATGTTTGGTGGATGTTGCTTAATGCGTCATATAATAAAGAAATGATAGCTGACTGTGTTCAATTCAAAACATTATTATTTATTAGTGACAAAACTTCAAAATGGAGATTAAAGGGTTGATTTAGTTGAGATTTTAAAGAAGGACGCTTTAAATAATAGTCAACCTTGAAGTTATTAGCTGGTAGACGCCCAGAAGAACCGATATCAATAAACTACAGCTGACTGACTTTAAGGAGCGAACTTTCTTGTATTACAGCATTAAATTTTAGCAAATGTTTTACAATACATAGTTACTCATCTTAAAGAGGTAAACAACTCGTAGTTGCTCACTAGTGCTTCTTCTCTAGACTTCTAGAGGGGGATGTAGATTTGTACAGTGAGTGGGAGACAAAAATTGTATTATATATTAAACAAACAATAAACATCGCTTGAACATAACACTGGTGCTACAGGCACTACATTTTAGTATTGCCTCTTTATATAATAGAGAGCACACAAAAATCCAACCTTATGGTTTTCAACCGTTACGACTTAATGCTGGCTCAGGGGTACTAAATATACATTTAAAGATGGACATTAAAAACGTGGCGATAGTGACAAAGAAAGACAGTGCAACCATCAGATTATAATCACCTCTTCACAACAAAGCATTATTAAATACAAGAGGTGTAATGTGATAGAACAAAAAAGAAAAAAAGGTGTAGGATTATAATTTTCTTTATTTAATTATGATATATTTATAATTATACTCTGAATTAGCTTCAATTCAAGTTTAAAATTAACTCCAAAGATTCACGTTATATGGCACTAAATATACCTTTAAATCACCTAATACGCTCCAGCGTTTTAGGCAATGTAATGTATAGTTGTCAATATGAATTTACTTCCATCAGTGTGCAACCAATTGACTTTACTGTCTGATTTTAATCACTTTGAGCAGGTAGCAACGATCTGGGCAATGAGTTTAACTTTCCAGTCACAATACACAAACGAATTCGGGAATAATGAAACAAAATTACAAACAGTACCTACTAATTGACAAGACTACACTGAGAGAAGATCAAAACATACACACACACACACACACACACACACACACATTCACGGGTTGAAGGGAAAAAATGGATAAATTGTCTGTCCAAAGTCTGTTAGCTAGTTCTGAGGATCGTACTATACACCGCACACAGCTGCAAAGTTAGGCTAGCTTTGCTTTTGTATGTGGTTCCAAGTAGATTCAGAAAAGGGATGTGGAAAAGTGGGGTAGTTTACGAATTCTCCCGCTTTGTCTGGGGGAAACTCGCTTGCTGATTGGTCAGGCTCTGGCCCGTGGGATGACGCGTCGGCTTTCCGGCCGCTCGGTCGGAGTCTCTAGCTTGGTGGTTCGCCGGATGAACCGGCTGGCTACGGGCGGCAGGAAACCGGAGGATGGATTTGAGTGATCCGGAGCCGAGGGTATCGGGTCGCTCTCGCCTTTCCAGAGTCTTCTAACTTCCGTTCCGGTTTCGCTTCTGGTGTACCTGCAGTGACCCGACCCCGCGACCGTGGTTCCGGAAACTTTCTTCCTCGACCCGACCAGAGTCTCGGTTCGCGCGAGGTAAGTTTTGGGCCGCGGTTCTGGGCAGTTGTCCAACCCTGAGGTCGGCGGCGTGGCCCACGCCATTGACTCCGAATCGCATATTTCATCCAGTTAGAACTGACATTCCTGCACTTGATCCTTATCAAAAGCTTAAGTGGAATACACTGCTGTGCATTAACAAACACACATATTCATTCACTACTATATTAAAACATCATAAGCTTCCAATTTGATATCAAACATGTTCATCTAAAGCATGAAACGCTTTCCTGTTAGAGGATTATTTATAAGATTATACAAAGCAAGTTTACTATTATGATTCAAAAACATTTATAAACAGTCATTTGCAAAGAAAGAAAAAGAAAAGCATTGATTGTTCATTTAGGCTACGCGTGTCCTGCAAAGTTCTTTGTTGTAGCCAAGGAAAAGTGACTTTTTGAATGGAATGTGTACCGGATAGCAAACCTCCCTGGGAGCTGGTGCAGGCTGTCCTGAACACACATGATTCAGCCGCAGCCCTATCACCTTTTGACTTGGTGGCGGTAGAACTGGTCTGGTCAGCGCACAGAACGTGGTTATCGTGCTGTCGACCAGATGTTATCAAACCACCACCTGACGTGGTACGCCGGATTGGCTTTGCTTCACTTGCAGCGACAGTCCCTTTGAAACACGTGACTTTGTGGCACTCTGCACGCCGCTGATCATCCGATTGCCTTTATGGTCCGTAAAAGCGGAGGTACGCGGTTTTACGACCTGGTTTTAGATGCTATTTCTCATGGTTCGTGGTCTGTTCACTACGCCTGATCCCCTTGGCGCTGGCGAGGTCTTCACGCACATCAGGCACCCGAACAATGGAGAGAGAACAGACATCCAGCAGCTACTTCATCGCAACTGAACTGTGGTGCAGAGATTTGGAATTTGGAGGCATCGGTGAGAAAACTGATAGCATCGCGCCAGAACTAGTGACTGAAAGGGAGTCAATCTCGCCAGTCAGGACCTGATGAGAATGGTTGGCGGTGTTCCTGCAAAATACCCAGAGGCGCGGGAAATGCGCCAGAGAGAAAGAGAAGGGAAAAGACAATACAGAAGCGGACACAAGGACATTGGAGTGAGGCGAGACAACAAACAATGGCTTCATGTGTGGAGAGAAACTCCTGTTACTACAGAGGTTGGTCGAAAGAGTGCGTGAAGGAGAGTGTAGGTGTTGTGTTTGAAAACTCTGGCAAGTGTTTCCCTAGTGTGAGGAACTACACTCAGTGAGAAAAGAGAGCTTTCTGGTTCAGGCCAGTGGTTTGGTCTTCCCCTTTCTTGTCTTCTTGGAGCCTGGTGCTTTATCTGGTCTGTGTACCCATCGCAGGGCTGGCCTGGCTGGGCGCTCTGTCGAATCTTTGATTCCGGGTAGGCAACAGGTGACAGTTTGTCTAATACATTTCTCTCGGTGGGGTCCTGGCCAGTGAGGTAGGAACTTCTTTGATAACCCGATGAGGGGTGTTCGGCCGTGGTTGGGCGTAAACTGTACACTACGCCTTGGTTCCGGACCAAAGTCTCTGATATGAGGCCTCCTGTCAGAGGGGTGCTCTGCCACCTTCCACGCTGCTTCTGGGAGTTGTTGCTGCGCAAAAAGCGAAAGTCGCTCCTGTAGTTGATGCAACTCTTCAGGTACTGATGTAGAGAACAGTGATGTCTGTGTCACCATAGGTGCAGTAAGGGTAGTGTCATTTGTCTCCCGCCATCATTTCGAATGGGGGTACTCCGTGGACCGTGGAGGAGGGATCGCGCTATTAGTACTAGGCGAAAGTTTGACGCCCCAACTCTTCGATTATGGATACACGTGATTTTTCAGCAGCATGGAAGAGATTGGGTGGTGGCTTAGTAAATGGCTGTGCCCAGGAGTTTCTACATTTCTTGCATGATCATGAAGTGTGAAGTGAGTTCTCGGTCTGGAATTGATAATTATGCAGCTCAAATCTTGAGTAGAAGATATGGTCTATCAAGAGGTAGGCTGTTGTTTCGCCGTACATTCGGTTGGTAATTTATCCACTTTGTGAACTCGGGTAGACCACGTTGAGGCTACTTGTTACCTCGTTTACCGTGGCAGGGGTCCTACCCAGTCTATTTGGAGGTCCAGCCATGGAAGGCTATCTTCTCTTTGCAGTGGTGCGTGATTTGCATTCGCCGGTTGAAACTGGCAACAGACTGCATCCACGTATTCCGCCACGTCTTGCTGCATGCCAGGCCAGTATAACGCCTTGTTTGAGTGTCTCATAGGTGTTGTGCCATGGTGTCCGGCGCGACAGGCATCGTGGGCGTATGTCAAATACATTCCCTTTGGTTTGAAACACAGCCGGGCGTAAAGTGGCTCAGGACATACGAATGCGAGATGGCATGCTGATGGAGTGCAGGTGGGCGGAGGTCAGAGGAGTTGGTTAGGTCGAGGCAGAAACGGGGGCGGAAGCGGCTAAATGCTGCGGTGATAGTTTGGTGCCGGATCCGACACTCTGAAGGGTACTTTCCGAGATCGCCAGCAAACGTATGGAGATATGGGGAGGAGTGTGGGGTCGCAACGCAGGGCGGCATGACGGGTGATGTAGCTGCTAAGCAGCTAAGGTGGGTGGAATGGAACGCCCAGGATCACCATGTAATGCACCGTTTAGCGAGAAAACGTCGCTGGTCATTGAAGTCTTTGTCTTGCCCTGCTGCTTGGACTTGAAACTGTTGTGGATCTTGACATTGCCTCGCAGTCTGCAACGGCAGTGGTGTCTGCACGGCACTGCAACTCCTGGAAAGTTTACTGACTGAAGGGTGAGGCTCACAGGATCAACCACAACTCAAGTGCTTAAATCATTAGTGGCTCAAAGCGATTAAGCAGGTCCTTTCCGGCTAGTATGTGTCTTTAGGTGATGCAGACTGGGTGGATGAGGTTCATCGGACCTGGCTGGTTAGGTGAATTTGGGGCCACCTAAATAGCAGTCTGTGGGAGTATGCTTGAAGGTTCAGCTCACATCTTTAAAGCTCTGAGGGGGCCATTTAATGTCTTCTTTGCTACCTTCCTGGATTTTTCCGAGGGAGTTCTGCTGACATTAGTGTGATGTCAGTTCCTGTGTCCAGAAGGGCTTCAACCACCCTGTATGGCGTCAAGTGATGGTTTTGAGAGGTAAAACTTTCTTGCTATACCTCTTCCATGAGATCACCCAGGAGCTGGAGAGGGACTTGAGTTTGGGATTAGATGGGGAGGATATAATGCTGGTCAACAGTTCCTCAGACGTGAGTGGCAGACGCACGCAGACAGTAATACCTCTCAGGAACCTGGCGGGTTTGAAGCATCATGTGGGTAAAAGTTAAGCTAATCCCACTAGCTGGGCTCTGTAGGATTTCTCGCCCATTCAAAGGTGGTCTATGGCTCTTGAAAAAGGGGGAGGAAGTGCTATTTCTCCTGGTCTGGTTGGGTTTGCTGGTCGCTGGGTTGTTTCAGTCCGCAAGCAAGTACATGGCTGAACTGGGCTTTCTTTCTTTTCCCACTTCCAATCTTCTTCCTTCTTCATTTGCTGGAAAAACTTTTTCATCATGCTCTTCATCAGTTCTGGGTGTTAAAAAGACGGTGATGCCTTTTGCTCTTGTGTGATTCAGTTTGAGCCTCACAGTTTGGATTTCTTTGAGGAGTTCTTTTCAATATTCCTCGGCTGGTTGCTCCAGGGTGTGTTTGTGCTCTACCCATGGAGGTTCCCAATGTTATCCCAGGAGCTCTTCCCCTTTGGTTTCTAAAAGGAGGCTGACTGATTCCACGATCTCTCCCACCATCCTCTGTGGTCTTGAACTGTCCTGGGCGATTTTCCAGTGAAGCGCCCAGGCGTAAAAAGGCTACCGTCACAGATGGTCCATCCGCAGCCGCCATTTCTCCGTTGTTCCGGTACCGCATGTAAGTTCCTGCCTTCTGTTGGTCGCGTTTCTCACTCTTTTCGATTGGTCGAAGTTGTTCCCGATGTTGGCGCCGCTGTGAGGCAGCGCGTCCTGGACTTTGTGTTGAAGTCGAGGGACCGGCTGAGCTGAGCTTTACGCCTGCAGCCATCTTCTGTTTGCCAGTTGTCGGTCCAGGAAGCTGCAAGGTGTATATCAGGGCCATTGATGCTGTTCTTTGTAATGAGAGTCTACCTTTTCAGTGACGTGGAGGTCTTACTTCCAGATGCAATTTGACGGGCCCCAGATAGGTTTGAAACGCCTGACTACTTGCGCGACTTCAGTGAACTCTGATGTTCTGGCTTATCTTGTTTAGGTCTTTAGGTCCAGGCCGTGTGATGCCTCTTTGGCTTGGCTGGGTCTCTTTCTCTGGCCTTCATCGCGGAGCATAAGCGTCTCTTCAGAGGAGCTGGTGAGGCTTTCAGCCATCGCTTCTTTCCCTTTTGTTCACGCGCCTGCACAGAAGCAAGGAGAACCCGGTCCCACTTGGCAGGGGTGACTTTGTGCCTCTCGTGGTCCCTCGGTGGCTCAGTGCCGCAGGTCGAAGGCATGTCTGAGTTCCTCCTGACACTGTCAGATTCTCCTTGACGTAGCCGTCCAGCCGTTGTTCTAGGCGGTTTATCTCATTCAAGTGAGTTTCGAGGGCTTTGATTCTGCCAGCCTTGTCTCTAATGTCGCCTTGCCTTCTCCAGCAGCTGTTCTGGGCGACTGGAGGCTGTAGGCAAGCATTGTTGCAGTCTCTTTGGCCTGTTTCACCTCTTGTGGTAGAAGCCATGGCAAGTCTCTGAGCATGGTGATCACCTCTGTCTCTTTCCTCCTCATCCAGCTTTTCTTCCTGCTTGTTCCTTGAGCCTCCAGTTCCAGCTGTTTGATGTGTCGCCAGGCGCATGTCATCTCCTGGTCGGAGATCGCAGCGCCTGTGCACGTCTACCCAGCTCTTGAGTGGCAGTAGCTGGCGAGGGTGTGACTTAGGAGCAGGTGGGATCTTGCTAGCGCTCTTTTGTGGCTGTAGCCTTGGCTTAATTACCCATTCCCAGACTTTATATGAAGGCCAATCCAGCTGTTCCTGGGTCTTAGATGCTTTAGTGCATGCCTTGCAGGAGGTTGCTGGTTGCAAGATTTGGCTGGTGTTTACAGGTCTTCCCTGGTGACCAACGTTGGTCTGCTGTGTGGCATATGTTTTGAGCAAGTGCAGGGGGGGTTTGGAAACGCGGTACTGACATAGACCTCCAAAGAAATAAGAAACCAACAAGGCAGAAATAACAGAGACAAAGCAAGGAAAGACAGAGTGTGTAGATGTGGGAGTGTCAGTTGATGTTAAATGTGGGAGGTCAGGTGGGCGTGGGTCTCTATAACTGTAATCCTCTGGTGGGTGTGCTTAACTGGAAAAGTTTGGGAGACAATTAGTAAACACACACAGACTATTATGAATAGAAGACAACACAGAACAGGAAGAAGTGATAGCTGGCGTTCCCCACAACAGGCGGTCCTTCCTTTTTTTTGTTGTTTGGAAGAAAGGAGGGAGCTACCTGTAAGAGAGATGGGTGAGAGGGAGGCAGAGAGTGAGAGAGAGAGAGAGAGGAGGGGGGGGGTCCGTGGGACGACCTGATCCACAAACTTATCACTTATCCAAAACCAAAAGTAAACAGAAAAACACTTCTTGTCAAGCATCAAAAGTGTAGAGCAAAACTCATTCACCTACCCACTCAGCCGTAGCGCAGCACACAAAAATGACCGACTTTGAACCTTTCTAACATGTAGAAGGGGATGTATAGATCATACCACAGAACACTAGTGTAGATAGAAAGAAAATCACTGCTCAGAGGAGGAGGGAAAAGATCAGGCAGAAAGAGCCCCAGGGGGAGATGTGCCTCAAATCTTACTAGATGCTAATGGACTTTCTCAATATTAACATTAATTTTAACTTAATATGATATTCTGTGTATTTCCCGTGTAGATGATGATAAAAGATGAGTTTTCAACATGGAAGAGAACTATCGTCCAGCCTTTTGATGAACAGATCGCCTTGTAAGTAGTAACATTGGCACCACGTTTTGAGTTTTTATTAGGAGTATTAATGCGTCTGGCCGACTACAGAGACCTGAAATGAACTGAATTGACTCCGCAAAGCTCAGGCCCAAACCTGTGCGAGAGCTTCAACAGCACACCACTAAGAATATGAGCAAAAATCACCACAGCCCTCCAGCCATGGTGACTGTGAAGCTACCCCCATCCACGGAGCTTCCCTGCCGAGGTGTGAGCTGTTAAAACAACCTCAAACCCGTTTTCTAAGTTTGATTGCAGGAAGTTAGATGTAAGTTCCTTCCATGAGTGCTAACATGAAATAAATGTGATAGTTATGCAGATCGGCGCCCCACATCCACCTGCCTAAGAAGTACATGGGAACGGATCCAGCCTCAGTGCTGGAAGACAAAGTTTCAGTTCTTTGGTCTCCGATGCAGGGAGTGACAAACAGGAAGAAGTCAGGCAGTTCCCTAGAGAGGGACTCCACAGAAACGCTCTCGCATCAGGAGCCCGGCAAAACCATCCTTCCACAACTCAGTGTGCAGAAGACCAAGTGTCAAAGCATCTCGAGTACAAAGAGAAGATTAGACAAACTGCTCCGCTTGAACGTGAAACTAATTTAGCATGTTTTGATTATTCCATATCAACTTAATGTGTACTTTATTTTGTGTTAGCGCCTGTCAGTGTATTCACATTCTTATATTTTATAGCCTATATACATGCATATATCATCATGGAACACAAAAACCTTTCTTTTGAGAGTGATTAATCTTTTAAATTGTACACGTAGTGAAATATCACTGCTCTTGTGTGGATGTGGATTGTGTGTCTGTACTCTCCTAATTTCTTTTTTTCTGTTCTATTCTCAGTTTTTACAGAAGAAAACAAAAGGATTTCTCTGGCGTACTAGAGCTCAAATAATATTCTGCAGAGGAAAGAGAAATGTCCCAAATGGAGATTGACGGAAAACAAGACCAGGCCAATTTCTTGGTCTCCACAAAAAGCATAAATCCTTTGGAGCTCCAGAAAAGTATTTAGTTGTCACTTTAAAATCTAGAAGCCACGCTTTTGTGGTCCTTGTAAATAAAGCAGTTTCAATTGCCAGGTGCTTATACTCACACCGGTCATGTTTCAGGGCTCAGGAATTACTAGAGAAGAGGCTCAAATTAGAAAAAAGGGAAAAGCTCTTCAAAGGTAAGCGCCTGGCCATGTTAGTATGCACAATTATTCCTGCACGCATGTCGGAAGCGAAGATGCTAAGCTTCACATACTATTATTTATAACCATCTCGTTACAGAAAAATCTGTCGAAGTTGAAGACATAAAAGAAATTGAAGAGATGCAGTGGAAAGAAGGCAGCATTAGCGCAAAACGGAAGAGGACAGGACTAGACATCTGACTCCTGGAACGGTTATACTTTAAGAATAAGAGATTGATGTCCAAAAAAGAGAAAGTTGTTCCAGGACAACAGGACGAAAAGAAAAAGTAGTAAGTTTGATTTCTTGTGAATAGTCTCAGTCTCCAATCTGAGGAAACCAAGACCCTCTGAGTTTTGCCTTTGTATGTTTGTTTTTGTCCAGTGAAAGGAATAGAGTCCACATGGAGGAGAGAGATACAGAGGCTTACTCTCTGCATTCAAGAAAAGCACAAGGAATATAATCAAGTGAAAAGCAAATCTGGAGATGGCAAATAAAAACGGGTCTCAGAAGAATCCGAGTAAAGCGTCCTCGAAGCGCGTCATCATGTAGTAAGAGACTAAGTAGATCTCTGATCAGCGTGCCGAGCTCATCCTTTTCTGTCTGTCTCACCAGAAACGGGCAGAGAACAAAAAAGCTGTGAGAGGAGCTCAGGAAGGTCACGAGGAGCTATGGCTTGCAGGGATTTCTGGATGTGTATCCATTAATTACGATGCTCCACCTCGTAGGGAATGTATTTCTGTCTTTCTTGATTTGACGGAACACATACCTCCTGAGGGACTGCTGCAAATTACAAAGCTAGATTTGCAAACAAAATAAGACAGGTAAAATAAATGAATGCATAGCTACAAGCTGACGGGTGATCATCAGCAGTTCAGTACAGGATTGAGTGGCTCTTTAAAACCTATTTCTTTTTCTTTCACAGGGAGCAGAAAGAGGAAACGCCTCAGACGTGAAGCTATTTGAAGAACGGAGGCAGAAAAGACTGAGAGATCACTTTCTCAACCACGCTGAGAGTAGTAAGTACAGAACCAGCAATACATGTCCAGTACTTTGGCTTGCTTTATTAAATATTGTAATGAATCAGTAGCGTGAGTTAAATCTCGCCGTCTATATTGCAGCCTGGAAAAAAGCTGATGCCACACGCACCCAGCCTTCGTAACAACATACAAGAAAGAAACTGAAACCAGTGGAAACCAAGATGATGAACGAAGATTTATACGCTTACTTTCTGGAATAAGACTTAGATATTAGTATATATTAGAGAAACATTTATAGTAGAAGTAGATAGAAGATTAGATAGAAAAATCTTAGATATTACAGAAAAAAAAACAAAAAATTAGTAGAAAACTTAGATATTAAAGAAAAATCTAGAAAAAGGAAAAAAAGAAAATCTTAGATATTAGAGAAAAAAACAAAAAAGTAGAAATCTTAGATATTAGAGAAAAACAAAAATTTTAGACATAGAAAACTTAGATGATAGAGGAAAAGAAAACAAAAAAAAATCAGAGTAGTAGAAAACTTAGATGTTAGATAATTAGAGAAAAAAAAAAAAAAAGTAGAAATTTAGATTAAAAAAAAAAAGTGAAATCTTAGAGAAAGAAACAAAAAAGTAGAAAAATCTGAGATATTAGAGAAAAAAAAAAAGCAAAAACATAGAGAAAACTTAGATATTAGAGAAGTAGCAGAAATTAGATATTAGAGAAAAAAGAAAAGCAGCAATCTTAGACAAGAGAAAAAAACAAAAAAGTAGAAATCTTAGATATTAGAGAAAAAACTAGAAAAAAGTAGTAAAATTTTAGATATTAGAGAAAAAAACAAAAAGTAGAAATTTTAGAGAAAAATTAAAAAAAAACAGAAAAAGAGAAAAAAAGCAGAAATCTTAGAGATTAGAAAAAAACAAAAAGCAAAAATCTTAGATATTAGAGCAGAAAAAGCAGAAAAAATTAGAGAAAAAAAAAAAGAAAACTTAGATATTAGAGGAAAAAATCTTAGGTAAAAAAAAAGCAAAAATCTTAGATATTAGAGAAAAAACTAAAAAAGTAGAAATTAGATACAGAGAAAAAAAAAAAAAAGTAGAAATTAAATTAGAGAAAAAAAAGTAGAAATCTTAGAGATTAGAAAAAAGCAAAAAAGTAGAGAAATCTTAAAAAAAAATCTTAGATAAAAAAAAGGCAAAAATTTAGATATTAGGAGGAAAAAAACTAAAAAGTAGAAATTTTAGATATTAGAGAGAAAAATAAAAAAGTATAAAAATCTTAGAGAAAAACAAAAAGCTAAAAATATTAGAAAAAAAAAAAAAAAATTAGATATTAGAGAAAAAAAAACTATTAAAAGTAAAAATCTTATTAGAGAAAAAAAACAAACAGAAAAAAAGAAAAAAACAAAGTAGCAAAATCTTAGATATTAGAGAAAAAGCAAAAACAAAAAAGAAACAAAAAAGCAGAAATCTTAGATATTACAGAAAAAAAAAATAGAAAACTTAGATATTAAAGAAAAAAATAAAAAAAGTAGAAATAAAAGAACAAAAAAGTAGAAAATAGAGAAAAAAAAAGCAAAAAAGTGAAATCTTAGAGGAAAAAAAGCCAAAACAAATAAAGTAGAAATCTTAAAGAAAAATCTAGAGTATAGAGAGAAAAAAAGTAGAAATCTTAGATATTAGAGAAACAAAAAGCAAAAAATCTTAGATATTACAGAAAACTAAAAAAAGTAGAAAACTTAGATATTAGAAGAAAAAACAAAAAAGTAGAAAAGAGAGAAAAAACAAAAAAGTAGAAATCTTAGAGAAAAAAACAAAAAAAAAGTAGAAATCTTAGAGAAAAAAAGAAAAAAGATACAAAGAAATCTTATTAGATATTAGAGAAAAAACAAAAAAGTAGAAATCTTAGGAAAAAAAAAAAAAAGTGGAAATCTTAGATATTACATAGAAAAAACAAAAAAGTAGAAATCTTAGATATTACAGAAAAACTCAAAAAAAGTAGAAAACTTAGATATTAAAGAAAAACAAAAAAAGTACAGACTTAGAGAAAAAAACAAAGTAGAAATCTTAGAGAAAAAAAAAAAAAAGTAGAAATCTTAGAGAAAAAAACAAAAAAGTAGAAATCTTAGATATTAGAGAAAAAACAAAAAAAAGTAGAAATCTTAGGAAAAAAACAAAAAAGTAGAAATCTTAGATATTACAGAAAAAAACAAAAAAGTAGAAATCTTAGATATTACAGAAAAAAACAAAAAAGTAGAAAACTTAGATATTACAGAAAAAAAAGTAGAAATCTTAGATATTAAAGAAAAAAACAAAAATAGTAGAAAACTTAGATAATACAGAAAAAACAAAAAAGTAGAAATATTAGATATTACAGAAAAACTAAAAAAGTAGAAATTTTACAGAAAAAACAAAAAAGTAAAAATCTTAGATATTAAAGAAAAAACAAAAAGTACAAATCTTAGATATTACAGAAAAAAAACAAGTAGAAATCTTAGAGAAAAAAACAAAAAAATAAAAATCTTAGATATTACAGAAAAAACAAAAAAGTAGAAATTTTAGATATTACAGAAAAAACAAAAAAAAGTAGAAAAGACTTACATATTACAGAAAAAAAAAAAAAATAGAAATCTTAGATATTAAAGAAAAACTAAAAAGTAGAAAACTTAGATATTAGAAAAAAAACAAAAAAAGTAGAAATCTTAGATATTAGAGAAATAAAACAAAAAGTAGAAAACTTACAAAAAAAACAAAAAGTAGAAATTTTAGATATTAGAGAGAAAAACAAAAAAGCAGAAATCTTAGATATTAGAGAAAAAAAACAAAAAAAGTAGAAATCTTAGAGAAAAAAAACAAAAAAGTAGAAATCTTAGATAATTGCAAAAAAATAAAAAACGTAGAAAACTTAGATATTACAGAAAAAAACAAAAAAGTAGAAATCTTAGATATTAAAGAAAAAAAAAAGTAGAAATCTTAGATATTACAGAAAAAAAAAAAAAAGTAGAAATCTTAGATATTAGAAAAAAAAACAAAAAGTAGAAATCTTAGAGAAAAAAAAAAAAAAGTAAAAATCTTAGATATTAAAGAAAAAAACAAAAGTAGAAATCTTAGATATTAGAAAAAACAAAAAAAGTAGAAATCTTAGAGAAAAAAACAAAAAAGTAAAAATCTTAGATATTAAAGAAAAAAAACAAAAAAGTAGAAAACTTAGATATTAAAGAAAACAAAAAGTAGAAATCTTAAATATTACAGAAAAAAACAAAAAAGTAGAAATTTTAGATATTACAGAAAAAAACAAAAAAAGTAGAAAACTTTACATATTACAGAAAAAACAAAAAATAGAAATCTTAGATATTAAAGAAAAACAAAAAAGTAGAAAACTTAGATATTAGAAAAAAAAAAACAAAAAGTAGAAATATTAGATATTAGTAGATTTCTATTTATGCACATTACACATAAAAACTACACACATTAAAGATATTCTTAAAAAAATGTATGTTGTGTTATTTTCTTACACTTTTAAAACATTTAGAATTCATTTTAAAGGTTAAAATATGAAGAAAAAAAAAATGTAATCATGAGAGATGTTTGGTGGATGTTGCTTAATGCGCTTCTGTTCCACATTAAATTTGTGTTAAAAATGTTTCACAATACATAAAAAGCGATTCATCTTAAAGAGGCAAACAAATCTTAAAGTTGCTCACTAGTGCTTCTTCTTAGACTTCTAGATGGGGATGTAGATTTGTAATAGTGAGTGGGAGACAAAAATTGTATTATATGTTGTTACGGCCCATAAGTGATTTGTGGCTTGCTTAAAAATAAGCGAAAAATATACAGGCGAACATAAAAGAGTCACAACACCCGATATGAATTAAAGACACCTCCATTTATTGAATAATTCTCAAAATAATAAAAAAAAAAACATTCACATGACTTATAAACGAAACATGAAGGATAACCAAATCGCTGGTAGGAAAACTAAAGGAAGCAAGCCCTGACTACCCCTGTTCTTGGATTGCAGCTCTTACCTGTCTGCCGACAAACAAAACCAGAACGGGTGAGTCTTCCGGACAACTACTTCCCTCCCTCAGCTCTTACTAACTCAACAAAGCGTGAACTAATAAGATAAACTACCCGCTACTGATAAGATAATCAAAAAGAAACCACATAAAAACAAAATTCATTAAACAAAACAAAATACCAGCCTCAGAAGAGGCAATAGGAGACGCCACCAGAACGTGGGAAACGGAGAACAAAGAAAAGAGAGACCGCCATTTTCGCCTGTGACCTGGCCTATATCCGAATCACTCAATGACGTCACCACTCATGGAACGGAATTCCCCAACACCAGCTATGGGCTCAATCATATTAAAGTCACAGATACACGTAACAATATATTAAACAAAACAATAAACATCGTTTTGAACATAACACTGGTGCTACAGGCATTGAGCATTTTACTGCTCTGTATAATAAAGAGCACACAAAATCCAAACCTTATGGTTTTCAAACTGTTCTGACCCCACGTAGGTCTAGGGGTACTAAGAAAACAGTGCAAACTAATGTACTAGAGATAATACTTTTATTTGTGTAGGTGATTATTAAATACAAGAGGTGTAATGGTGATAGAACAAAAGGAAAAAGGTATATATACACGTAAACTATTTACAGTATTTACTGGAACAAAAACACAGATGAAGGAACGGGAAGAAGAGACGAGAGGCGGTGCTAAAGTAAAGAAAATAAATCAAAACAGTCTCCAGCTACTTAACTTCCCCAAACTATCTATCAACACACGACACAACACGAACCGTAACAAACGCTTTCTGCATTTGGGGAAAAAAAAAAGTTTATGCCAAAAATATAATAATAAAAAGCACACTTGTAGGGGTGCACAATTTGTCCAAAACTGTTTGTATATTTCAAATATAACTAATAAAACTGATGCTTCCTATTTGTAAATAAAAACTTTCTCTATATTACTAATCGGTCTAATACTGACAGATAATGAGCAGCCAAAGTTGGCTCATGTGTTAGGAGCACGCACGCAAGTTAGCTAGCTAATGGACTTTTTAATATTAACATAGTAATAAACTATGCCATGATATATTTTTTTGGAGTGTGGCCTAAAATTAAATTGTTTCTCCTTTTAACATTTCATAAAATCCTCTTTGTTTTCAACAGAATGAAAAGTCTTCAGAATGACAAGGAAATAATGCCAGAATTTATTAGAAGGAACTTTTCCAGCAAAACTATGTTTTACTGTCAAGTGCTTTTCTTAATGTGATAAAAATGTTTTATTAAGTTGCATTTGTTGCTATTACATTGAATATAAACAAATAAAAACGGTATGAAAGGCCTTCTTGAAGAAGAAAGACAAGAACGGGACCGGCGTGAGACGGCAGGCCAAACTAAACCGGGAGAGCAGTGCAAAGATGCCTGGAAAGGTAGTCCTAGTATTAATAGCTCCTTTTTTGTCTGGAAAGGGAAAAATACTGAAACTACTCGGAGAAAGTGTCAGGCTGGAGTAAGAGAAAGAGACAGGTGGAGTAAAAAGAAAGATACCTAGTCGTTATTTAAAGTTTTCTTTTGTTTCTTATTGAGTTTTAGAAACGCCTCGATCGATGCCGTGAATGTAGTGGAGCAGAGTTCATGAGAGAACTGAAAGCTGATCTGAAAGAGATTGATCACGCAAACTGGAACTGCTGAAGGACATAAAGGAGGAGAGACTCCAGGAGCGTGCGTGCGGAGGCCCCCGTCTGGAGAAGGCGTTCCTTCCCATCACCTGTGTGCAGGGGACACACTGCAAGTTCCGGCTCGACGCGTCCATATCGGGCCAAGCCAGGCCTGGTCAGTGGGAAGTCGGGGTGGTGAAGGACCTCGTACCAGTCCTGTTGGGAAGGGATTGGCCCGGTTGCCCATCTGCTCTCAGCCGGCCAGCCCCAGAGGAACCGCCAATGACAACGGACCCGCCTGGCATTACTGGCCTCGGACAGCGGGAGAGGGGCAGGATGTGCAGCCAGGGCCCCATCCTCTCCCACATTTTGTGGTGAAATGGCCTGTTGTACTGTGTCGCCCAGCAGAGGGGAGGAGAAGCTGCTGTTGGTTGTCCCAAAGTCAAAGACGGAGGCGATCCTAGTGCTGGCCCATTCCCATCCGATGGCCGGACACCTCGGGGGCGCCAACACAGCCCAAAAGAATCCGGTTTCACTGGCCCGGGTCTCGACACGGAGGTGAAACTGTTTGCCAGGCTTGCCCGACGTGCCAGCTAACGACGCCTCACACGACGCCTGAACACATGTTCAACTTATGAAAGCTGTAGGTGAAGAACAAAAAGCAGGTAAAACTGAAGACGACAAGCAGCGGAGATCCAAGCTCTGAAGATGCACCAAAACCAGCCAGATGTGCCTAAAATACATAATAAAAGCATTTTGACAGCATTGTGTACTGGATGCTATACTGAGATTAATAGATTTTTATTTAAATGTTTTTGTCATAATTTTTGTTATGCATTAAAACATTGTTGGATTGAAAAGTGCATAACACACACACACACACACATATATACACATTTGCATAGTAATTTCTTATGCTATGAATTTTTAAAAATCATGTAATGTAAGGAAATAATAATTTGCTCACGTTGAATAAATGTTTTTCAATCATAATCATTTTCAAACAGAATTTTTAATTTTAAACATTTAAATCCATAATTGAGTTTTTGTCCATATTGCTTAAGGCTCATGTTGCAGTAAAGAAATGATGCAATGACCTGTACATCTTTTGTAAAATGATTCGCTTCCTATCCTCCTCTGATAGCAGCTATATAAGATTGGGGTGAGCAAATATCTAGCAGCATTCCCACCGCAGTGTGTTTGATCCAAAAACCCTGCTCCTCTACAGTGATGGGTAGAATCTGTCTTGTTGTCATTCGTTGGCCTGTACTGACGCGTCAGATCACTCCCCACACAGTGATGTTGCTGCGTGTTCAGCTCCCATACACCACTGTGTGTTTGTTCACTTAATCAGTCAGGCGTCTCCCTTGGCACGGGACAGCTGGTCAATCACCTTTACTCGCCTTAGTCGCCTTCTGGTGGTGCTGGATCCTACTTGCAATAACTTGCATGTACCCACGTAGCCCCTTTCTGCCACCCTGACTGCATGTGTGCGTTATCAGTAGGACCTGGAGCGGACCATTCCACCTCTTAGCCTTCCAGTGTTTCCTCCTACAGTCCTTTATCACCACAAAGTCTCCAGGACTGATATTGTGCAAGAGTTCCTCTGTCGGCTTGGGCAGGGCGTCCTTGACCTGTCGAGATATTTGAGAGAGAACCAGAGACAAATTTTTACAATAGTTCAACATGTTATCTTTCACAGAGCAGTAGAGGGCAGTGGTCGAGGTTCTGGTCCCACTCCAATCGATGTTGGCCTGCCAAACAAAATCTCAAATGGGATTAGGTTAGATCTGATTCTTTTCTGGTATCACTTCCATAATTCTATTCCCATATTTCTTTCTCATATAATTGTAGATTGGACTGTTCAAATAGTCTAGATCGATTTCGGGTTTGACATTTCTAGACTCCATTATTTCAACCTAAGACTTTTCCCAGAACGCCTCCACTTTCCTCACACGCAGTCGTCACTGCCGTGTGGCTCTGTACTGCCCGCACAGAGTCTCGGCACCCTTTCTGTCCTGCTAAACTGCAGACAGTATACCCTATACTTCACACTAACCCGTGAAACTAAAGAGGGTGGCTCAGCATTGCGTCCGAAAGTCTAGGAATGTCATACCACAAGTGCTTTTTCCAGACCAAAATACTCTTTCAAATTTACCAATCAGAAACCACTTAAATTTAAGACAAAGACAACTTTAGGCCTCAGGATCAGTCTCACTGTTTCGCTTTCTCTGGTTCTTTAAGGAATCCAGCAGAGAAGGTCCACTGGGTCTCAGACGTTAGTCCCCTCTTCCCTGAAGCCTTTGTGGGGTATAGGGCTAAGACCCTTTGTGGACTTAGGGTGATCAGCCTACCAACGCCTTCAGTTCCCGGACGATCAACTGTAGGATCCCATCCTCGTCGCCAAAATTGTTGTGGAAATTCTTATTTTGTCAAAGTAATAAACTAAGTGTGAAGACTGAGATTGAAGAGCCGAACAAAGTTGTCTTTGCCTTGATTTTATTTCTCTGCAGAGAAGTGGTCTGGTTTACACACAGTTTGGGTCTGTGAAAAGAGAAGAGACAAGGGTGAGGCTCACTGACCAGTTTTTATAGTCAAAAGTATACATTTCAAGGTGACAAAAATCCCCATCTGACCAATGAAAATATTTAGAACATATCACCCTATCTTACGTCAGGATGTCCTGTTATTCTCGGACCAACTCAGAGATGTTATTTTCTTCTCTGCAGTCACGTATAGAAGTTCCTTTTACTCTATATCATAATCATTTTATTCTATATTTCAGACTGATGATTAGATTAAAATTAAGTGGTTTAGAAAATATGTGAGATATATATATATATATATATATATATATATATATATATATATATATATATATATATATATATATAATTACAATTACCTGAAGTTAATTCAGTGCTGTATGTAATATATGTGGTTAGTAAATCTCAAAAACTTCCATTACAAATCTTAGATATTAAAGAAAAAACAAAAAAAGTACAAATCTTAGATGTTAGTAGATTTCTTTTTATGCATATTACACGTAAAAACTACACATTTAGAATACATTTTTCAAGGTTAAAAATATGAATACATTTTTAAAATCATGAGAGATGTTTGCTGTTTGAAGTGGATGTTGCTTAATGCGCTTCTGTTACAATAAAGAAATGATATGATGATCAGGTTCAATTCAAAACATTATTATTTATTAGTGATGCAAACTTCAAAAATGGAGATTAAAGGGTTGATTTAGTTGAGATTTTTGTAAAGAAGGACACTTAAACAATAGTCAACCTTGAAAGTTATTGAAGGGTAGACGCTCCAGAAGAACCGATATCAATAAACTACAGCTGACTGATCTCTTAAGGCAGAACTTTCTTGTATTACACATTAAATTTGTGTTAAAAATGTTTCACAATACATAAAGCGATTCATCTTAAAGAGGCAAACAATCTTAAAGTTGCTCACTAGTGCTTCTTCTTAGACTTCTAGATGGGGATGTAGATTTGTAATAGTGAGTGGGAGACAAAAATTGTATTATATATTAAACAAAACAATAAACATCGTTTTGAACATAACACTGGTGCTACAGGCACTGAGCATTTTTACTGCTCTGTATAATATAGAGCACAACCTTATGGTTTTCAAACGCTTTCTGCATTTGGAAAAAAAAAAAAAAGGAAAAAAATTATTTGTGCACAAAAAATAATAAAAAGCACACTTGTAGGGGTGCACAATTTGTCCAAAACTGTTTGTATATTTCAATATAACTAATAAAACTGATGCTTCCTATTTGTAAATAACTTTCTCTATATTACTAATCGGTCTAATACTGACAGATAATGAGCAGCTAAAGTTGGCTCATGTGTTAGGAGCACGTGCAAGTTAGCTAGCTAATGGACATTCAATATTAACTTAATATGATATTCTCAACGCTAATAATACATTTTACAACCAACAGATTATAAAGGATGACTGTAGATGTAACTCACCTTATAACCAGTCCACGATCCACGTTGTTGTAGCGCAAATTATTAATAGAAACTTTGCTTCTCCTGCTGCTGTTGCCGCCCTCTACCGAGCGGAGCGTGGAATGACGTCATTTCCGCTTATAAACATTTCCGTTTCTTGAAATCTGTACGTAAACCGGTCTCCTAAAATGTAACTGTTTATATGTTGTTTGTATCACATCTAGCTACACGTGAACTACATTCATACCTTTCAACTGATTAAATCTAATAGTTTAAACAATTTACAGGTTTAGATTCATTGTAAGTAATCTGACTGCATCATTTTTGCAAGTTAGCTAACTAATGGACTTTTAATATTAATATAGTAATAAACTATGCCATGATATATTTTTTGGAGTGTGGCTCAAAATTAAATTGTGTCTACTGTTAACATTTCACAAAATCCTCTTGTCTTCAACAGGAAATAATGCCAGAATTTATTAGAAAGAACTTTTCCAGCAAAACTATGTTTTACTGTCAAGTGCTTTTCTTAATGTGATAAAACTGCTTTATTAAGTTGCATTTGTTGCCATTGCTGTTGAATATTAGATGTTAAATATTCAAGGTTTGTTAAAAATTGTAGAAACTTGGTGGTGTGTCTGATTAAAACACTGTAAGCAGCGCCAGTCCTTTGCTTTCTTTTATTCCATTGATGAGAAGAATCAAATCTTTAGCAATCAGCATACGATGCAGTCAAAGTCACAGTGCAGGTCTACCACGATGAACATGATGAATTAGCAGGATAGACAGAATGAAAAGGATGGTTTTCGGTCACTACAAACAATATAAAAAGAGAATTAAACTCAAACAACTACAATAAACATTATTTACTCAATCCACATAAGGATTAAATATCTAAAGTGAAGTGAACAAATTCAAACAATACAAATTACCAAACAAACTTACTTAACACATCCTAAGGAAAGGATTCAAGGACGTGGTTGGGTGCCCATTCAAACACCCCCACCTCACCAAGGCAAAAAGGGGACAAAGGAAGGAAGTGAGGTCTATTTATAGACCTCAACCAGGGGGAATATGGGTAATGTAGTGTGCCATATATGGAGTTGATCTTAAAAGGCGAATTACTAGGATTTGTGGGAAATGTAGTTCAAAGAAAAATGAAATTAGGAAAAGGTAAACTAGTCAAATTTACAGCAGCCCCAAATACCGTCATGTATTTGCTATTATTCATTAATTTGAGAGTAACGGAATCAGCTTAGCAACTGGGCGTACATACGTTTTCCATTAATAACAATCTCAGCTACTCTGACACGTCCATCCCGACTAGGTAAAAGATGTACTACCCTACCAATGGGCCATGATGCTCTTGGAAGTTGGGAATCAATAACTAAAACAGTAGAATCATTTAGATTAGGATTTTCTCTATTCCATTTTTGCCGGAGCTGCTGACCTGGCAAATAATGTCGAATAAGGATGTCCAAAACTGATCCGCTAAGACCTGGCTGTGGCGCCAAGATCTACGGCCAAGGAGCTCAGTGTTGGCATAAATAACCTGAGGTAGAGAAGAATCTCGCCACCCCATGAGGAGAGATTCGGGGGTGATGGGATCGAGATCTCACGACGTTAGAAGAGGTGTAACCTAATGGCTTTGAATTTAAAACCCCTTCAACTTCTGTCAGAACTGTCCGTAGGACTTAGCCGGATACTGTTTGGCTGCCAAGTACCACACGGAGAGCTGTTTTAACGGGCGGATCTCTCGTTCCCATGAGCCTCAAAATGAGGCGCTTGAGGAGGGTTAAATTTGAATTTGATCTGCTGATCTTCAAGTTTTACTTGTAGCTCATTGGTTAGGCTCTGGAACACTTCTTTTAATTCTCTCGCAGCTCCACGGAAATTACTTCCTTGGTCACAAAGAATCTCATACGGCTGACCTCTCCTGGATATAAAACGGCGTGAGGGCCATTAGAAAACTATCCACATCCAAACTGTTTAACAAATCAAGATGCAGACATCGAGTAGTCTGGCACTTAAACAGAATGCCCCATCTCTTTCTGTTCTACGTCCAACCTTGACATAGAAAGGGCCAAAACAGTCCATCCCAGTGGACCAAGGAGGAGGCTTAAACAGTCGGAGCTTAGAGGTGGAAGATCTGACATTTGAGGATGGATGGCTTAGCTTTCCACTTTCTACATTCCAAACAGGACAACTGATGCTTTTTCACAGCCTGTCGTCCTTTAATTATCCAATAATTATGGCGAAGTTCTGAGAAAACTCTCTCTGGACCAGGATGAAAAAGTTTCTCATCACAGTCCTTGATGATTAAACTAGATAATGGATGCTTGGAATCAAGGATAACTGGATGAACCATTTCAAATTCCATATCCTCTAATTGTCTGAGCCTGCCACCCACTACAATAAGTTCTGTTTCTTCTCTGAACTCAAGTGTAAAGAGTCGACTTTGAGATTCAATGGGCTTTCCTTCCTTTAAGAGACTGGTACTCTGAGGGGAAACTTTGTTGCTGGGCTTGTCTCAGGCGATGATTATGAATGACTGAAGGGTCACAAGAGTCTGGACTATGTTGTCGCAATAACTCAGTTGTAGCAGACTTTAACTCGGTCCATGACTGGAAACAGGAAGGATCTGGGAGTGCGAGATCCTCCAGTTGTGTTAAACCACAAAAAGTGGTTTTGGAGCTCAGGATCAGGACTAGCAGATTGGGACACTAGATTTTGAGACCACTGTTGTGGAGGAAGTTCAGAAGCAGACGGGCCTTGTCGCCATCTGTGATCAGGATTGGCCAGCTCAATAAGCGTTCTACCTCTAGTGATATCATCTGCTGGGTTCTGTGGGAAGGGATATATCTCCAAGAAGAGACATCAGTGAGTTCCAAGATTTCAGTGATTCGATTGGCTGCAAAAACTTTATAACGGCAGGAAGAGGAATGCATCCATGACAAAACAGTTGTGGAATCGGACCATAATACCACATTTGTCAAAGTAAGAGTCAGTTCCTTTTGCAGAAGCTTGGAGAGCTGTGCACCTGTTAGAGCAGCGCAAAGTTCGAGGGCGAGGATGGATATTTGCCTTTTTGGGGCAACTCGGGATCTTGCCATGATGAAGGAGGTATATACCACACTCTTGTCAGTTTCCATCCTCAGATAAGCTACTGATCCATATGCGCTCTCTGGAAGCGTCACAAAAAAATATGCAACTCTCTGGATACAATTAACTCGGATGGTGAAATTAAATAACAGCAGGGGAAGCTGTATCAGTGACAGATCAGGTAACTCTGTTTCCAAAGCCTTCCAGGCCTGTTGAATTGGACTTGGCATAAAGGGGTCATCTCAACCCCGAGACTTCATCCAGCATTGCTGTACAATGATCTTAGCTCGTATTTGTAAAGGGAGTAATATAACCCTGGGTCATATTGACTAGCGAGAACTTTATAAATATTCCGCATAGTTGTGGTGTTATACTCCACGGTTCAGAAACAGTACCCCAATAAATCAGAGAGGACAATGCCATCTACATTTACATTTAGTCATTTTGCAGACGCTTTATCCAAAGCAACTTACAATTGAGAGTACAACAGCGATTCATTTTTGAGAGACAAACAGACAGAGTAAGTGCTTATAACACCCAGTCACAGGGAGTGTTCAAATTAGTACATGCCAGAAGGGAAGGAATAAACAAGGGGAGGAGAAGTGAGACAGAGACAGTGAGAGTATACATTTTTTTTTTTTTTTTTATGATGAGGTCAGGTATTGCTGAAAGATGTGAGTTTTCAGCAGTTTCTTAAAGATTGACAGAGATCCAGCATTCGGATATGTACAGGAAGATCGTTCCACCAGCCAGGAACAGAGAGCGAGAAAGTTCTGGAGAGTGATTTGAGCCTCTTTGAGATGGTACCACGAGCGTCGCTCACTAGCAGATCTCAGACTTCTAGAGGTGTGTAGATTTGTAATAGTGAGTGGAAGTAGACTGGTGCCGAGTCTGTGGTTGTTCTATATGCAAGCATCAGTGCCTTGAACTTGATGCGAGCTGCAATCGGTAGCCAATGTAAGGAGATAAAGAGAGGTGTAACATGGGTTCTCTTGGGCTCATTGAATACCAGCCGTGCTGCTGCATTCTGAATCATTTGTAGAGGTTTTATTGTGTTTGATGGAAGTCCAGCCAGAAGAGCATTGCAGTAGTCCAGTCTAGAAATGACAAGGGCCTGGACAAGTAGCTGTGCAGCTTTCTCTGTTAGAAAGGGCCTGATCTTTCTGATGTTGTGTAATGCAAACCTGCAGGATCGAGCAGTCTTTGCAATGTCATCTTTGAAGGTTAGTTGGTCATCGAGGATTACACCAAGATTTCTGACTGAGGTTGATGGGGTAATTGACGAAGAACCTAGCTGGATGGTGAAGTCATGCTGTGTAGTTGGAGTGGCAGGGAATACAAGCAGCTCAGTCTTTGTCAGGTTGAGCTGTAGGTGGTACTCTTGCATCCATGTCGAGATGTCCGCCAGGCAACCCGAGATCCGAGTAGCTACCGTTGGATCGTCTGGATGAAGACTCCAAAGCTCCTTCCTTTGGATCCAAACGATCGTGAATGATCCATAGTTCAGCACTCTCAGACCTGGCTTCAGAAGGAAGATGTCTCACAACATCAGGCTGGTTACTTGCCCACTGTCTGAATTCAAATCCCCCACTCATCAGTAGGGAACGTGTGCGGTCAAGATGGGTCTTTGCAGCTTGCACATGTGGGAAACTCTCTAAACAGTTATCTACATAGAATGACTGAAGAACTGAATCCACTATATCTTCATTTCCTCAGTTATCACAGACATGCTTTTGCAAAGCATATGTTGCATAACATAGACTACATACTGTGCCAAATGGCAAAACTTGCCACTCGTAGACATTGGGTGGATTTGATCTCTGCATGTTGTGCCACAAAAGCGTAAGAGAGGGCGATTTTCTGGTAGTAGCCTAAATTGGTGAAACATAGATTTTGTGTCACCACTAATGGCTACTGGCAAAATCTGAGTAAGACACCAAGCAAAGAGGGGCCTAACTGTGGACCAGGAAGGAGCTGGTTGTTTAAATGACATACCTTTATACGAGTAGGAACAATTGAAGACTACTCGGGGTTTCCCATTATGCTCCACAAGGTGATGAGGATATACCATGATTCGTTCGAAGACTCATGAGGAGGTTCTATTTTTGAAATATAGCCAGAGTTCTCCAACTTCGCAATTTCTTGATCATAGACCACAGCAGATTCAGGATTTCTTTGGAGGCGGCGCTCAATACTTCTGAGAGAAGACATAACTGCATTTGGCGAGGCTTGTAACTGGATTGCAGGAGCAGCACGCAATAAAGGAGTGGCGTATCTCTGCACACCATCGACTTCAACTCTCTTAGTCTTGGAGGCTAACAAGTCTATGACTTCTTGGTCCTGCTTGGACCTAGTAATGGCTCTCTCATTTCTGAAAGGAAGAATGTCTAATTGCCATAATTTCTCTACATCGTGACGAAGATCCTCGAGTGGGTTAGTGATGGTAAAAAGACACTGCATCTTACTAGTGTTAGGAATTGCAATAGGACCTTGAAGTACCCAACCCAATTTGGTCTGAATTGCGGCTGGAGATTTCGGGGGGCCGAAGTACACCTGGTTAATTGGATTTATCAGGTGTGGATAGTCTGCTCAATAAGTATGAGTGGTTGAACGTTAGAGAATGCTGAAAGTGGTAAATCTTGAAGGTGTCTGAAACGTCTCTTTAAAGTCTCAACAGGATATGTCTGCTCTGCCAGTCCCAATCTGGCAGCAGAAAAGGCATTGGAAATGGTATACTTCCTTTCTGGATTGGCAGTTGAGGATATTTCAAAAGTTACAGAAGAGCCTTCCAGCGCAATAGTGTCTTGACGTACAGTCCTGACAATTAGGGACTCAGCTTCCCCCTTAAGGCCTAGATAATCAGACGCTTGAGATAGAAGCATGGTGCGTTCTGATCCATCATCAAGGATGGCATACGTTTGCAGGGATCGGCCTTTATGATGGATAAGTACTTCAACAACTTTCAGGAGCACCTTGCGGAACCTCCAAGTCGACTAAGATAGAATGTACCATTATCCTTACCATGACTATTTTCACCATGAAGAACACCAAAGGTGTCGGCCTTTGCACTGTGGACAGGGTTTTCTCAAGTCACAGTCAGCAGCTAGATGGTTAAGCCCACATCTCCAACATCTTTTGTTTCTCTCTAATCCACTCATCCTTTTTGTTGTCTTCTAAAGCTCTGAAAGGAGGACATAGGCCAATGAAATGTTGTCTACTAGAACAATATGCACACAAATACTTGGAACTCTGTTCTTGATCTCTCCGATTCGGGATTGCTTATTTATGGATCTTGATACAACAGAATTACTATTAGCTCCATATAAAACTGTCCGAGTGTGAGGATGGATCTTTGATTGAGGTTTACTCAAAAGTGGTTTCGGAAGTCACTAACTTGATCAGCAATCGCTTGACATTCAGCTTCTTCTTGGAGCCTAACAGAAAAAGTTAATCAGGTTATAGCTTTGACCATTTAGGCTGGCACGAGCATAACGTGCAAAGTTGGTCACATGTTCTATGGGCAATTTACTAAGAAGTTGCTGCACATGAGAAGCACATGTTAGTTCTGATTTAGCTTGATCTTGGCCCAAAGATTGCAGCATGCCAACCAAAGCTCTAACCTTCAGTGCACTAAATGCTAAATGCTCTGATGTCACCTGGTCTAACCTTAGGGAAGAGCTAGAATGGCTTTGATTTCCCTCAAAACTAGCTGATGGGGTTGCCCATATTTCTGTTGAAGTGCAAGAAGAGACATACTATATGGTCTAGGATCATTAGCATAAGCTAAAGCAAGGTTACGAGCAAGGGGGAATCTTAAATGATCCAACAAGATATGATATTTGTAATGTTCTGACTCGTAAGGGGACAACAGATTAGTCGAGCTAACTGCAACATAGCAAGTTCTTGAGGATCATCATTCGACAGAAAAGGAAAGGAGGGTCCTGAACACGAGAAATGGGATAAGAAGTGGATTGTTGTAAAGCATAATATGGCTGGGAAAGAATGAATAAATGGGACTCCAGTTGCCTGGGTAGTGGAAATAATTGGTTGAACGAATGAAGGACGTTGCTGTACAACATGATTACCTGAGTAACCTACTGAGTGTGACTGCGTGAGAGTATCCTACATTAGCTGATGCATGAGGAATGTGTTGAGACTGAGAAGTTAACTGTACTGATGGGATCTGTGAAGGCAACTGAGTATTAACCAAAGATGAGGAAGGGGATTACTTGGTAAACTGTTGCTTGATTGTGGGATGTTCAGTGCTTGCATTTGAGGGAAATGGGAATCAGCAGGGTCAGGAACTACAGGAGTTTGAGTCACAATACCTGATTGTATTTGTGATGTATCAGGTGTGTGTGTATGCTGAGATGGACTATGTAACAATGAGGAAGGTGGGGGAGGCAGAGAACTAGGCCTACTCGATGGAAGTGGTGACGGAGTGGTTGATGAATTACCTTGTTTACATGTGGATTTCTGCTCAGCTTTCTTAATACATGCACACAATTCTTCAACAATAGGTGGTTTATCAACAACATTCTCATCATCATCAGAAACATCATCATCAAAAGACTCGGATAAATCAGATTGCTTACAAGAAACTGCTAACCGTGACATTCTAGACATAATCTCTCCAAGCATACTCTTAAGTCCAAGTATTTCTTGTTTAACATCCATGTCGAGCAAGTCATGTTGAGACTGTTCACCTTGAACAGATGAGCAAGAAGCAGGTCCTAAGGGCAAGCGTTTCCATTGTCTATTTGTTGATGATCACTTACTGGCTAGAGTTGGTGAGGAAGGAGGTGGAAGAGGAGTAGGTTCTCGTACCACACAGTCTGCAAAACGGGCAGGAGGTCTTCTCATTGGTCCACTACGCCGGGCGGCCGGTCTTACCTGATAATTCATTCCACCAAATTTCTACTCTCCGGCTCGAAGGACCATATGTTGAATATTAGATGTTAAATATTCAAGGTTCGTTAAAAATTGTAGAAACTTGGTGATGTGTCTGATTAAAACACTGTAAGCAGCGCCAGTCCTTTGCTTTCTTTTATTCCATTGATGAGAAGAATCAAATCTTTAGCAATCAGCATACGATGCAGTCAAAGTCACAGTGCAGGACTACCACGATGAACATGATGAATTAGCAGGATAGACAGAATGAAAAGGATGGTTTTTCGGTCACTACAAACAATATAAAAAGAGAATTAAACTCAAACAACTACAATAAACATTATTTACTCAATCCACATAAGGATTAAATATCTAAAGTGAAGTGAACAAATTCAAACAATACAAATTACCAAACAAACTTACTTAACACATCCTAAGGAAAGGATTCAAGGACGTGGTTGGGTGCCCATTCAAACACCCCCACCTCACCAAGGCAAAAAGGGGACAAAGGAAGGAAGTGAGGTCTATTTATAGACCTCAACCAGGGGGAATATGGGTAATGTAGTGTGCCATATATGGAGTTGATCTTAAAAGGCGAATTACTAGGATTTGTGGGAAATGTAGTTCAAAGAAAAATGAAATTAGGAAAAAGGTAAACTAGTCAAATTTACAACAGCCGGCCCCAAATACCGTCATGTATTTGCTATTATTCATTAATTTGAGGTAACGGAATCAGCTTAGCAACTGGGCGTACATACGTTTTTCCATTAATAACAATCTCAGCTACTCTGACACGTCCATCCCGACTAGGTAAAAGATGTACTACCCTACCAATGGGCCATGATGCTCTTGGAAGTTGGGAATCAATAACTAAAACAGTAGAATCATTTAGATTAGGATTTTCTCTATTCCATTTTTGACGGAGCTGCTGACCTGGCAAATAATGTCGAATAAAGGATGTCCAAAACTGATCCGCTAAGACCTGGTTGTGGCGCCAAGATCTACGGCCAAGGAGCTCAGTGTTGGCATAAATAACCTGAGGTAGAGAAGAATCTCGCCACCCCCCATGAGGAGGAGATTCGGGGGTGATGGGATCGAGATCTGCGACGTTAGAAGAGGTGTAACCTAATGGCTTTGAATTTAAAACCCCTTCAACTTCTGTCAGAACTGTCCGTAGGACTTCTTCGGATACTGTTTGGCTGCCAAGTACCACACGGAGAGCTGTTTTAACGGAGCGGATCTCTCGTTCCCATGAGCCTCCAAAATGAGGCGCTTGAGGAGGGTTAAATTTGAATTTGATCTGCTGATCTTCAAGTTTTACTTGTAGCTCATTGGTTAGGCTCTGGAACACTTCTTTTAATTCTCTCGCAGCTCCACGGAAATTACTTCCTTGGTCACAAAGAATCTCATACGGCTGACCTCTCCTGGATATAAAACGGCGTAGGGCCATTAGAAAACTATCCACATCCAAACTGTTTAACAAATCAAGATGCAGACATCGAGTAGTCTGGCACTTAAACAGAATGCCCCATCTCTTTTCTGTTCTACGTCCAACCTTGACATAGAAAGGGCCAAAACAGTCCATCCCAGTGGACCAAAAGGGAGGCTTAAACAGTCGGAGCTTAGAGGGTGGAAGATCTGACATTTGAGGGATGGATGGCTTAGCTTTCCACTTTCTACATTCCAAACAGGACAACTGATGCTTTTTCACAGCCTGTCGTCCTTTAATTATCCAATAATTATGGCGAAGTTCTGAGAAAACTCTCTCTGGACCAGGATGAAAAAGTTTCTCATCACAGTCCTTGATGATTAAACTAGATAATGGATGCTTGGAATCAAGGATAACTGGATGAACCATTTCAAATTCCATATCCTCTAATTGTCTGAGCCTGCCACCCACTACAATAAGTCCTGTTTCTTCTCTGAACTCAAGTGTAAGGAGTCGACTTTGAGATTCAATGGGCTTTCCTTCCTTTAAAGACTGGTACTCTGAGGGGAAACTTTGTTGCTGGGCTTGTCTCAGACGATGATTATGAATGACTGAAGGGTCACAAGAGTCCGGACTATGTTGTCGCAATAACTCAGTTGTAGCAGACTTTAACTCGGTCCATGACTGGAAACAGGAAGGATCTGGGAGTACGAGATCCTCCAGTTGTGTTAAACCACAAAAAAGTGGTTTTCGGAGCTCAGGATCAGGACTAGCAGATTGGGACACTAGATTTTGAGACCACTGTTGTGGAGGAAGTTTCAGAAACGACGGGCCTTGTCGCCATCTGTGATCAGGATTGGCCAGCTCAATAAGCGTTCTACCTCTAGTGATATCATCTGCTGGGTTCTGTGGGGAAGGATATATCTCCAAGAAGAGACATCAGTGAGTTCCAAGATTTCAGTGATTCGATTGGCTGCAAAAAACTTTATAACGGCAGGAAGAGGAATGCATCCATGACAAAACAGTTGTGGAATCGGACCATAATACCACATTTGTCAAAGTAAGAGTCAGTTCCTTTTGCAGAAGCTTGGAGAGCTGTGCACCTGTTAGAGCAGCGCAAAGTTCGAGGCGAGGATGGATATTTGCCTTTTGGGGCAACTCGGGATCTTGCCATGATGAAGGAGGTATATACCACACTCTTGTCAGTTTCCATCCTCAGATAAGCTACTGATCCATATGCGCTCTCTGAAGCGTCACAAAAAATATGCAACTCTCTGGATACAATTAACTCGGATGGTGAAATTAAATAACAGCGGGGAAGCTGTATCAGTGACAGATCAGGTAACTCTGTTTCCAAAGCCTTCCAGGCCTGTTGAATTGGACTTGGCATAAAGGGGTCATCTCAACCCCGAGACTTCATCCAGCATTGCTGTACAATGATCTTAGCTCGTGTTGTAAAGGGAGTAATATAACCCAACGGGTCATATTGACTAGCGAGAACTTTATAAATATTCCGCATAGTTGTGGTGTTATACTCCACGGTTCGAGAACGGTACCCCAATAAATCAGAGGGACAATGCCATCTACATTTACATTTAGTCATTTTGCAGACGCTTTTATCCAAAGCAACTTACAATTGAGAGTACAACAGCGATTATAACACCCAGTCACAGGGAGTGTTCAAATTAGTACATGCCAGAAGGGAAGGAATAAACAAGGGGGAGGAGAAGTGAGACAGAGACAGTGAGAGTATACATTTTTTTTTTTTTTTTTTTTTATGATGAGGTCAGGTATTGCTGAAAGATGTGAGTTTTCAGCAGTTTCTTAAAGATTGACAGAGATCCAGCATTCCGGATATGTACAGGAAGATCGTTCCACCAGCCAGGAACAGAGAACGAGAAAGTTCTGGAGAGTGATTTCGAGCCTCTTTGAGATGGTACCACGAGGCGTCGCTCACTAGCAGATCTCAGACTTCTAGAGGTGTGTAGATTTGTAATAGTGAGTGGAAGTAGACTGGTGCGAGTCTGTGGTTGTTCTATATGCAAGCATCAGTGCCTTGAACTTGATGCGAGCTGCAATCGGTAGCCAATGTAAGGAGATAAAGAGAGGTGTAACATGGGTTCTCTTGGGCTCATTGAATACCAGCCGTGCTGCTGCATTCTGAATCATTTGTAGAGGTTTTATTGTGTTTGATGGAAGTCCAGCCAGAAGAGCATTGCAGTAGTCCAGTCTAGAAATGACAAGGGCCTGGACAAGTAGCTGTGCAGCTTTCTCTGTTAGAAAGGGCCTGATCTTTCTGATGTTGTGTAATGCAAACCTGCAGGATCGAGCAGTCTTTGCAATGTCATCTTTGAAGGTTAGTTGGTCATCGAGGATTACACCAAGATTTCTGACTGAGGTTGATGGGGTAATTGACGAAGAACCTAGCTGGATGGTGAAGTCATGCTGTGTAGTTGGAGTGGCAGGGGAATACAAGCAGCTCAGTCTTTGTCAGGTTGAGCTGTAGGTGGTACTCTTGCATCCATGTCGAGATGTCCGCCAGGCAACCCGAGATCCGAGTAGCTACCGTTGGATCGTCTGGATGAAGACCCAAAGCTCCTTCCTTTGGATCCAAACGATCGTGAATGATCCATAGTTCAGCACTCTCAGACCTGGCTTCAGAAGGAAGATGTCTCACAACCTCAGGCTGGTTACTTGCCCACTGTCTGATTTCAAATCCCCCACTCATCAGTAGGGAGCGTGTGCGGTCAAGATGGGTCTTTGCAGCTTGCACATGTGGGAAACTCTCTAAACAGTTATCTACATAGAATGACTGAAGAACTGAATCCACTATATCTTCATTTCCTCCTTAGTTATCACAGACATGCTTTTGCAAAGCATATGTTGCACAACATGGACTACATACTGTGCCAAATGGCAAAACTTGCCACTCGTAGACATTGGGTGGATTTGATCTCTGCATGTTGTGCCACAAAAAGCGTAAGAGAGGGCGATTTTCTGGTAGTAGCCTAAATTGGTGAAACATAGATTTTGTGTCACCACTAATGGCTACTGGCAAAATCTGAGTAAGACACCAAGCAAAGAGGGGCCTAACTGTGGACCAGGAAGGAGCTGGTTGTTTAAATGACATACCTTTATACGAGTAGGAACAATTGAAGACTACTCGGGGTTTCCCATTATGCTCCACAAGGTGATGAGGGATATACCATGATTCGTTCGAAGACTCATGAGGAGGTTCTATTTTTTAAATATAGCCAGAGTTCTCCAACCGCAATTTCTTGATCATAGACCACAGCAGATTCAGGATTTCTTTGGAGGCGGCGCTCAATACTTCTGAGAGAAGACATAACTGCATTTGGCGAGGCTTGTAACTGGATTGCAGGAGCAGCACGCAATAAAGGAGTGGCGTATCTCTGCACACCATCGACTTCAACTCTCTTAGTCTTGGAGGCTAACAAGTCTATGACTTCTTGGTCCTGCTTGGACCTAGTAATGGCTCTCTCATTTCTGAAAGGAAGAATGTCTAATTGCCATAATTTCTCTACATCGTGTGAAGATCCTCGAGTGGGTTAGTGATGGTAAAAGACACTGCATCTTACTAGTGTTAGGAATTGCAATAGGACCTTGAAGTACCCAACCCAATTTGGTCTGAATTGCGGCTGGAGATTTCGGGGGAAGTACACCTGGTTAATTGGATTTATCAGGTGTGGATAGTCTGCTCCAATAAGTATGAGTGGTTGAACGTTAGAGAATGCTGAAAGTGGTAAATCTTGAAGGTGTCTGAAACGTCTCTTTAAAGTCTCAACAGGATATGTCTGCTCTGCCAGTCCCAATCTGGCAGCAGAAAAGGCATTGGAAATGGTATACTTCCTTTCTGGATTGGCAGTTGAGGATATTTCAAAAGTTACAGAAGAGCCTTCCAGCGCAATAGTGTCTTGACGTACAGTCCTGACAATTAGGGACTCAGCTTCCCTTAAGGCCTAGATAATCAGGCGCTTGAGATAGAAGCATGGTGCGTTCTGATCCATCATCAAGGATGGCATACGTTTGCAGGATCGGCCTTTATGATGGATAAGTACTTCAACAACTTTCAGGAGCACCTTGCCGGAACCTCCAAGTCGACTAAGATAGAATGTACCATTATCCTTACCATGACTATTTTCACCATGAAGAACACCAAAGGTGTCGGCCTTTGCACTGTGGACAGGGTTTTCTCAAGTCACAGTCAGCAGCTAGATGGTTAAGCCCACATCTCCAACATCTTTTGTTCTCTCTAATCCACTCATCCTTTTTGTTGTCTTCTAAAGCTCTGAAAGGAGGACATAGGCCAATGAAATGTTGTCTACTAGAACAATATGCACACAAATACTTGGAACTCTGTTCTTGATCTCTCCGATTCCGGGATTGCTTATTTATGGATCTTGATACAACAGAATTACTATTAGCTCCATATAAAACTGTCCGAGTGTGAGGATGGATCTTTGATTGAGGTTTACTCAAAAGTGGTTTCGGGAAGTCACTAACTTGATCAGCAATCGCTTGACATTCAGCTTCTTCTTGGAGCCTAACAGAAAAGTTAATCAGGTTATAGCTTTGACCATTTAGGCTGGCACGAGCATAACGTGCAAAGTTGGTCACATGTTCTATGGGCAATTTACTAAGAAGTTGCTGCACATGAGAAGCACATGTTAGTTCTGATTTAGCTTGATCTTGGCCCAAAGATTGCAGCATGCCAACCAAAGCTCTAACCTTCAGTGCACTAAATGCTAAATGCTCTGATGTCACCTGGTCTAACCTTAGGAAGAGCTAGAATGGCTTTGATTTCCCTCAAAACTAGCTGATGG
Source organism: Puntigrus tetrazona (assembly GCF_018831695.1). Taxonomy (NCBI): domain Eukaryota; kingdom Metazoa; phylum Chordata; class Actinopteri; order Cypriniformes; family Cyprinidae; genus Puntigrus; species Puntigrus tetrazona. The sequence goes on along the minus strand of NC_056709.1, from coordinate 14,023,460 downwards.
GGTTGCCCATATTTCTGTTGAAGTGCAAGAAGAGACATACTATATGGTCTAGGATCATTAGCATAAGCTAAAGCACAAGATTTACGAGCAAGGGGGAATCTTAAATGATCCAACAAGATATGATATTTGTAATGTTCTGACTCGTAAGGGGACAACAGATTAGTCGGAGCTAACTGCAACATAGCAAGTTCTTGAGGATCATCATTCGACAGAAAAGGAAAGGAGGGTCCTGAACACGAGAAATGGGATAAGTGGATTGTTGTAAAGCATAATATGGCTGGGGGCATGGGCAAGAATGAATAAATGGGACTCCAGTTGCCTGGGTAGTGGAAATAATTGGTTGAACAAATGAAGGAGGTTGCTGTACAACATTATTACCTGAGTAACCTACTGAGTGTGACTGCGTAGAGTATCCTACATTAGCTGATGCATGAGGAATGTGTTGAGACTGAGAAGTTAACTGTACTGATGGGGTCTGTGAAGGCAACTGAGTATTAACCAAAAGTGAGGAAAGGGGATTACTTGGTAAGCAGTTGCTTGACTGTGGGATGTTCAGTGCTTGCATTTGAGGGAAATGGGAATCAGCAGGGTCAGGAACTACAGGAGTTTGAGTCACAATACCTGATTGTATTTGTGATGTATCAGGTGTGTGTGTATGCTGAGATGGACTATGTAACAATGAGGAAGGTGGGGGAGGCAGAGAACTAGGCCTACTCGATGGAAGTGGTGACGGAGTGGTTGATGAATTACCTTGTTTACATGTGGATTTCTGCTCAGCTTTCTTAATACATGCACACAATTCTTCAACAATAGGTGGTTTATCAACAACATTCTCATCATCATCAGAAACATCATCATCAAAAGGATAAATCAGATTGCTTACAAGAAACTGCTAACTGTGACATTCTAGACATAATCTTTTCAAGCATACTCTTAAGTCCAAGTATTTCTTGTTTAACATCCATGTCGAGCAAGTCATGTTGAGACTGTTCACCTTGAACAGATGAGCAAGAAGCAGGTCCTAAGGGGCAAGCGTTTCCATTGTCTATTTGTTGATGATCACTTACGGCTAGAGTTGGTGAGGAAGGAGGTGGAAGAGGAGTAGGTTCTCGTACCACACAGTCTGCAAAACGGGCAGGAGGTCTTCTCATTGGTCCACTACGCCGGGCTGCCGGTCTTACCTGATAATTCATTCCACCAAATTTCTACTCTCCGGCTCGAAGGACCATATGTTGAATATTAGATGTTAAATATTCAAGGTTCGTTAAAAATTGTAGAAACTTGGTGGTGTGTCTGATTAAAACACTGTAAGCAGCGCCAGTCCTTTGCTTTCTTTTATTCCATTGATGAGAAGAATCAAATCTTTAGCAATCAGCATACGATGCAGTCAAAGTCACAGTGCAGGACTACCACGATGAACATGATGAATTAGCAGGATAGACAGAATGAAAAGGATGGTTTTTCGGTCACTACAAACAATATAAAACAAGAATTAAACTCAAACAACTACAATAAACATTATTTACTCAATCCACACAAGGATTAAATATCTAAAGTGAAATGAACAAATTCAAACAATACAAAATACCAAACAAACTTACTTAACACATCCTAAATAAAGGATTCAAGGACATGGTGGGGTGCCCATTCAAACACCCCCACCTCACCAAGGCAAAAAGGGGACAAAGGAAGGAAGTGAGGTCTATTTATAGGGGGAATATGGGTAATGTAGTGTGCCATATATGGAGTTGATCTTAAAAGGTGAATTACTAGGATTTGTGGGAAATGTAGTTCAAAGAAAAATGAAATTAGGAAAAAGGTAAACTAGTCAAATTTACAACAATTGCATTTAATACAAACAAATAAAAACGGTATGAAGGCCTGCTCGAAGAAAGACAAGAACGGGACCGGCGTAGACGGCAGGCCAAACTAAACCGGGAGAGCAGTGCAAAGATGCCTGGAAAGGTAGTCCTAGTATTAATAGCTCCTTTTTTTGTCTGGAAAGGGGAAAAATACTGAAACTACTCGGAGAAAGTGTCAGGCTGGAGTAGAGAGAAAGAGACAGGTGGAGTAAAAGAAAGATACAGAGTCGTTATTTAATGTTTTCTTTTGTTTCTTATTGAGTTTGAGGACGCCGATCGATGCCGCGAATGTAGTGGAGCAGAGTTCATGAGAGAACTGAAAGAGATTGATCACGCAAACTGGAACTGCTGAAGGACATAAAGGAGGAGGACACTCGTATCCTGCACCTTTCTGAAGAGCTGCAGCAGAAGAAGACAGAGCTGGACAGCATCACAGCAGAAACAGAAAGAGCGGTAAAAAACATTCACACGTTTAGAGCGTTAGACACAAAAAAAGACCTCCTTCTGTAGGCTACGGTCTTTAAAGATCACAGCTGTTCCACAGAAACTGAAACTAGAGGAATTGCTCACCTCTGAAGATGAAGAGGAGGTCCTGAACGCTCAGATAAAGGCCAGGATTCGTTCGATTTATCAAACGATAGCACCTTACTGGAAAGAGTCTGAAGATGTTGAGGACCCCTTCAAGCAGCTGCAGCTGGTGAATAATGAGAAACACTTCTGGCATCCCTGATTCATGTGTTGATGATACGGTGTTTAAAGTGAAACGCGGTAAAGTTATAAAATGGCATTAAATGGCGATGTGATTAATTGCAACTCATGGTGATTTTTCTCTTTTAATTTTCCCTTCAGATTTGAAAACAGTTTCAACTCATGAAAGCTGTAGGTGAAGAACAAAAAGCAGGTGAAACTAAAGACAACAAGCAGCGGAGATCCAAGCTCTGAAGATGCACCAAAACCAGCCAGATGTGCCTAAACCACATAATAAAAGCATTTTGACAGCATTGTGTACTGGATGCTATACTGAGATGAATAGAATTTTATTTAAATGTTTTTGTCATCATTTTTGTTATGAAGGATTGATGCATTAAAACATTGTTGGATTGAAAAGTGCATAATACACACACACATATATATACATATACATATACACATGTAAGGAGGAGGCGGAAGCCGATTGCGATTCCATGTGCGGATGTTTATTGGAAACACACACACAGATGAGGATGGTCAAAAACAAGCAAGGGTTGGCAACAGTAATATCAGTCCGGAAGGCAAACATACACAAAGGGAAATCCGTGGGCAAAGTCGAATGGAGGCAATGGTCAATATCAAAGTTCAGTAGTAATCGGTTACCGTAACAAACAAGGATGATCCGTGAAGCCGTGAGTCGATGAAGCAAGCAAAAGGTCAGTAGAGCAATGGTAAACGCTTAGTAAGGCAGACAGGCTGGCAATACTTCGCGTAGAGCACCTGGTGCTCTACGGTTAAATAGCCCTAACCCGGAAGTAGCAGCAGAGGGCGCGGCTCGGGTCAGTACTCGGGAAAGGGCTCCCTCTGCTGGTTGGATGTTACAGAACTCCCCCCTCTAGGAGCGACTCCTGGAGCTTTTCGTGGACGTCCTCGTGGGTCCCCCTGTGGTTGTGGTTGGTCCTGGACAGAATCTCGTGGTTGGTCTCGTGGTTGTTCTCGTGGCCGTGGTTGGTTCTGGGCAGAATCTCGTGGTTGGATGCGTGGGCGTCCCCGTGGTCGTGGTGCTGGACGATCGGGTCTGGCTCTGTGGAACTCCTCAATAAGGGATGGATCCAAAATGTCCTGAGCGGCTACCCAGGATCTCTCCTCTGGTCCATAACCCTCCCAGTCCACCAGGTACTGGAGCCGACCCCCTCGTCTCCGCGAGTCCAGTAGTTCGCTCACTTGATATGCGGGATTCCCGTCAATCTCAAGTGGCGGCGGTGGTTCTGGGGCTTCATGGCCAGGGTCAGCTCCCGGTGGACCGGTTTGAGGAGGATACATGAAAGGATGGAGATATACGATAATTAGTAGGCAGCTCCAGTTGATATGTGACATCATTTACTTGTTTTATTATCTTGAATGGTCCTACATACCTTGGGCTTAGCTTCTTACTGGGCAGCCGCATCTTGATGTCCCTCGTCGAGAGCCAGACCCTTTGTCCAGGTTGATATGGGGGATGTGGGCGTCTGTGGCGGTTAGCTTGGGTCTCTTGATACCTGATCGCTCTTTGTAGTCTCACATGAGCACTATCCCACACCCTCTCACTCCTCTGAATCCAATCATCAACGGCTGGGACATTGGATGGTTCTCCTGACCACGGGAACATGGGCGGCTGATACCCGAGGACACATTGGGATGGGGTCATACCAGTAGCCAATTTGACTAGTGAGTTTTGAGCATACTCGGCCCATGGTAAAAACTCTGACCATCTGTGTTGTTCTCTGTGGCAATAGGTCCGCAGGTACCTCCCGATCTCCTGATTAAGTCTCTCGACCTGTCCATTAGCCTGTGGGTGGTAACCTGAGGTAAGGCTCACATTAATGTCGAGCTGTTTACAGAAGGCCCTCCATACTTGGGAAGTAAATTGAGTACCTCTATCACTCACTATGTCCTCGGGTAATCCGTAGATTCTGAAGACGTGCTCGAACAGGGCGAGGGCAGTTTCCATGGCGGTGGGGAGGTTCTTCATGGGAACTAATCGACATGACTTAGAAAATCTATCAATAATGACTAAAATGACTGTGAAACCGTTAGACAATGGTAAATCTGTGACAAAGTCAATGGATAGATTAGACCATGGTCGCTGAGGGATGGGCAGAGGCTTGAGCAAACCGGCAGGCAATTCTCTGGGGGTCTTGCATTGTGCACATACCTGGCATGCCTTGACATAGTTCGTCACATCCTGAGATATTGACGGCCACCAAAAGGCGTTCTTCGCTAACTGTAGTGTTCTGTTGATGCCTGGATGACCTGAACTTAGTGAAGTGTGTACCCATTGGAGGATGCGTTGGCGTATTGTTGATGGTACGTAATGTTTACCAGGAGGACATTGAGGGGGTGCTGGTTCATGTTGTAATTCCCTCTGCAGCTCCTCCATTATATCCCAGGACACTGGAGCCAGGATCACCGTGGGTGGCAGAATATTATCCGGGATTCCCTCCTTCTGAGGTGCGTCATATCTTCGTGACAGTGCGTCAGCCTTACTGTTCTTGGAACCTGGACGATAGGTGACAGTGAATTGAAAACGAGTAAAAAATAGTGACCATCTTGCCTGTCTGGGGTTCAGTCTTTTAGCTCCCTTGATATATTCCAGGTTCTTGTGGTCCGTGATGACTTGGAACGGTGCACTGCTCCTTCCAGCCAGTGTCTCCACTCCTCAATGGCCGCTTTCATGGATAATAGCTCCTTGTTTCCCACGTCATAATTTCTCTCAGCTGCTGTCAGTTTCCTGGAAAAGTAAGCACATGGGTAAAGTTCCCTGGTTGACCGTGGCGCTGGGAGAGAACAGCTCCAATTCCGCAGTCCGATGCATCCACTTCCCACGATAAACGGTAGCTCAGGATCAGGATGTTTGAGAATAGGGGCTGTGGTGAAACGTTCCTTAAGGTTGGAGAACGCCCTAATTGCTCCCTCATTCCATCTCAATTTGGACGGCTTTCCCTTTAAGAGAGAGGTTAGTGGTGCAGCAACAGTACTATAGTTCCGGATAAAGCGTCGGTAGAAATTTGCAAACCCTAGAAACCGTTGTAGCTCCTTGATCGTAGTGGGTTGAGGCCATTCCGTAACTGCTTTAACCTTGTCATCGTCCATCCTCACTCCCTGGTGGCTGATTTCGTAACCTAGAAACAGAGTTTGTGACACATGAAACTCACATTTCTCCTCCTTAACATACAATCTGTGCTTCAGTAACCTGGACAGAACCTCCTTGACATGTCCAATGTGATCTGCCTCATTCTTTGAGTAAATGAGGATGTCGTCAATATAAGCCACCACGTATTTGTTTAGGATGTCCTTGAAGATTTCATTGATGAAGGACTGGAATACAGCGGGAGCATTAGCTAGCCCATACGGCATAACAAGATATTCGTAGTGCCCTCTAGTCGTCATGAAAGCAGTCTTCCACTCGTCTCCCTCCTTGATCCTTATCAGGTTATAGGCACTCGGAGGTCTAACTTAGTATACATCCTTGCCTCATGAAGTTGTTCAAGAGCTGATGGAACTAAAGGTAGGGGATATCGAAACTTGACAGTGACGTTATTTAGGCCTCGATAATCGATGCATGGGCGCAGGCCTCCATCCTTCTTTCCTACAAAGAAGAATCCCGCTGCTGCAGGTGATGTGGAGGGTCTAATGAACCCAAAGCTAAGAGCCTCATTAATATATTCCTCCATAGCCTGGCTTTCAGTTAATGACAATGGGTATACCTTACTTTTGGGTGACATGGCGTTAGGTAGGAGGTCAATCGCACAGTCCCATGGTCGGTGAGGTGGTAATTCTGTTGCCCGTGATTTGCTAAACACCTCTGACAGTTGCCTGTAGCATGCTGGTATCTTGATTCTCCTCTGATTTTCCGGACTCTCTATACTGGTAGTGAGGCAGTTCCTTGGAGATACAGCGAAGCATCTGTTAATACACATGTGAGACCATTGCGTTAACTCACCTCTACCCCAGGATATAGTTGGGTCGTGTGCGAAAGCCAGGGGAACCCGAGGATTGCTTCATACTTGGATGAATCAACAATATAGAACGTAATGGTTTCTTTGTGGAACATGCCAACCTGGAGAGTAAGAGCCTTGGTTCTGTGAGAAATGCCTCCTCCGATGTCCTCGTCATTAATGGTCTTGATCCTTAAAACAGATTCACAAGGTTGAGAAGGAATGTGATATTTGGCGACTACCTCACGACTGATGATGTTCAAGGCCGCGCCCGAGTCAACCATTGCTGTCAACATAACCTTTACATTGTTTAGACCGAGCATGATAGGTAACATGAGAGCCTTGTTGCTGAGTACGTGAAAATGATTCATATTTACCCGGTTTGTAGTGGTGGGTCTGCGAGGACAGTCAACCTGATAATGTTTCCCTTCTCCACAGTAAAAGCAGAGTTGAAAGGCACGCGCGCGGCGTTCGCGTTCTTCCATAGAGACACGTTGGGAGTTTACTTGCATGGGTTCCGGTTTCTCCATTAACTCGTGTCGTATTTGATTCTTTTCCTGGCTCGTGATCATAGACGGCGCTTTACGTTGCGGTGCCTGGCGCTTAAGATTATCAATACGGATTGTTAAATTGACAAGATCGGAAAAAGATAAATCCTCACCTCTACACGCCAATTCCGTCTGTAAATCTGCCGTGAGACTCCGTTTGAAAGTCGCCTTGAGTGCGACATCATTCCAGCCGCTTTGAGCAGCGAGCGTCCTGAACTCAATAGCATAATCAGCGGCTGTGCGTTTACCCTGGGACAGATCCATTAACTGGGTTGAGATATCCTTGCCCCCTGCAGGATATTCAAACACCTCTCTTAGCATCTGTAAGAAATAGTTAGCAGATGTCTTGATGTGGGATCTGTATCCCAAACTGCAGTCGCCCAGTCGATCGCTCTTCCCGTCAGTAGCGTCATAATAAATGCACACTTGACTTCTTCATTGTTGAATCTACCCTGCTGAAACTCCAAATACAGCCTGACCTGGCGAATGAAACCCTTGCACCGTTCAGCAGAACCGTCAAACTTTTCGGGTAAGGCAAGGTTTACTGTAGAAAACGTAGTAGGGGTAGATCCTGAATGTACGGGTGAGGTGTTCGTTCACCGACTGCAGTTGATCCAATCGGGACTGGTAACCTTTCAATAGCTCCTCCTGGTATGCCATCAATTGTTGCATGTGTGTCACCTCCGCTGGAGTCTGGTCGGGCGAAGTATTCTGTAAGGAGGAGGCGGAAGCCGATTGCGATTCCATGTGCGGATGTTTATTGGAAACACACACACAGATGAGGATGGTCAAAAACAAGCAAGGGTTGGCAACAGTAATATCAGTCCGGAAGGCAAACATACACAAAGGGAAATCCGTGGGCAAAGTCGAATGGAGGCAATGGTCAATATCAAAGTTCAGTAGTAATCGGTTACCGTAACAAACAAGGATGATCCGTGAAGCCGTGAGTCGATGAAGCAAGCAAAAGGTCATACACAATAGTAGTCAGTAGAGCAATGGTAAACGCTTGGTAAGGCAGACAGGCTGGCAATACTTCGCGTAGAGCACCTGGTGCTCTACGGTTAAATAGCCCTAACCCGGAAGTAGCAGCAGAGGGCGCGGCTCGGGTCAGTACTCGGGAGAGGGCTCCCTCTGCTGGTTGGATGTTACAACACATATATATATATATAATTTAAGTAAAAAAAACAAAACAAAAAAACATTTGCATAAGTAATTTCTTATAGTATGCATTTTTAAAAATCATATAATAAATGTAAGGAAATAATAATTTGCTCACGTTGAATAAATGTCTGTTCAATCGTAATCATTTTCAAACAGAAGTTTTAAATTTTAAACATATTTAAAAACCATAATTGAGTTTTTGTCTATATCGCTTAAGGCTCATGTTGCAGTAAGGAAATGATGCAATGACCTGCACATCTTAAAGTCAGCACAAATTATAGCACTTTATATGCAGACTGTTTAAAAGCAGCATCACAGCATTAAACAGGAACGAGACAGAAACAGTTATGCAATCTGCAAAAAATGAGACGATTCCAAAAGCAGCTGTACTGTGGAGATTAAAATGTGATGAATTCAAAGACTAACAATTTTTACGTACTTTTTTTTTTTTTTTTTGTGAAGGATGGGTTAAAAACTTGAAAAAGCGTAGGGGTGAGCCCTTAAATTCAGTTTTTACGTTTTAATGTTTGAGATTATGGCAGTAACCAACCCTCAGTTTTCATGTCCACCTTGTGGGACGCTGAACTTGATTGGACTGTGTTGAACTTGAGCGGAAAGGGTTGTTGATCTGCAGAGAGAGTACTTGAAGGCTCCTGATTGTTCTTGCTGACCTTGACCTGGATCGAAGACGTTAGAAGAGGACAAGTTCTCAAGACCGTCCTGTTCCTCTTTCTCTCGGGCCCCACATCAACACTCTCCATCCTTCTCCTGTTTCTCTCCAGCGCCTCGTATCTTTCACTAACACTGACGGCCTGATGCTGATGAATATTGTGCCCCGATTAGGAGGAAACCTCTTTCAGGATTGTTTTCTACGCTGCTGTTAAATGTAATTATATAAGTTTGATCAGTTCTTTCTCTTATATGTAATTCAGTCGTGTTACATACATTACATACGACTGAATTATAATGAATAGCGATTAAGTGTGTAGACACCGGGCCTGCCCAGTCAAGAGATATTTGAAAATGTTTTACTATGATAAAGATATTTATGATTTAAAGTGAAACAGCGCCTCCGTCTGGTCAAGAAACACAGACGCTGCACACGAACAGAAATATCACGTGTCTTCCAGAGAGAGGCGACATAGTATCAATCGTGACATACAGCAGCGTCCCTGATGTTAACAAACACTCTCTTTAATTAAACAGGTTCCACATCTAGCAAAAAGCAAGACAGCGCCATTATCTGGAGTTGATAAGAGCGAAAGGATTTCATGATCACTGACTACTTAATCGTATCGTTCATCTCTAAAGCGTGCAGAAACAAGCGCAAAAAGTCTGGGTCTCTCTGTGTCGCTCAGGCTGAGCTGCAGCGTCTATTCTCAGGAGCGATCCACTACTGATCGACACGGGGCTTTGACCTGCTCCGTCTCCGACCTGGGCGGTTCACCCTCCTTAGACGACCTGGCGGTCCCGAGCTCCCAGGAGCACCATATCGATACCGGACTTAGCGCGGACTCCCGATCGACACGGTCCACTGCAGCCCAGAAGCCCTGAGCTCAAGCGATCCGCCAGCCTCAGCCTCCCAGTAGCCTGGATTACAGGCGCCGCCACCGCACCCGGCGAGAACCCGAGAGACTCAACCTGCTGCTCGCTGCGCCCTCTAGCGCCGAGAAACAGAACTTCGTTTTTAAAAATATTTGGCACACTTTCCACAAGTCAGTGGAGTGATGATGCTGCAAATTATTTTAAATAGCCATCACACAATATTAGACCTTGTGTATTTTCTTAAATACATTCTGCTTTGGTGACTTCTTTCAAAAAATCTTCAAACTTGTGGCTAACAATGTAGGCTATATTTACAATGGAACAGTTTAAAATGACCAGAGACTATTTGTACTAGTGTGTACTCCTTTTATTATTTACAAAATATAGCCTAATATATGCCAAATGCACGCGGATGTATTTATTTACTTTTCATATATTTATTTATTGTCGTACAGGGGGTATTCCAGAAACATAAATCAGAACCTCTGGGTTGATTTACCCCAAACAGGCATACCATGAGTATGTCGGTTCCAAAACACCTGAGAAGAGTTAGTTTAAATCAACCTCCAACTGGTTACCCAGAGAAAGACATTTTCAATGGATCGCCGATTTCACAAATAACCATGGAAAATCAAAGCGAAAAAAAGAGTGCGGCGTGTTTTCGATGCACGCTTATGAGGAGTTTAAGCCAATAATATTAAATAAAAGCAATACAGCTGCATCAGCTAAAGCAAGAGAGTTGGCTTGGCAAAAAATAACCGACAGAGTAAATGCGTAAGTGTATTAAATTACAAATTTGTACTTATACTTCCTTTTGAATATGTTATATCACTATGAAAGCATTTCCTTTTCCTGCCTTTCATTTCTTTAGTTTAAAATAATAATGTATATTTCTTATTTAATAAGGTGTAATCCTTCTGGAGCCACAAGAACTTCAAGTTTCAGGTCAAAATGAAACACAAACACATTCTGCAAAAAGGTAATATTTGATTACACGATTACTGAACTATTATTATAACAGGATTTAGTCTATTCATTCTGTCATGTAGCTAATAGAGAGAAGACTGAAGCCCGTCTAACTGGCGGGGACCCACCACCACCTCCTCTCACCCCATCTGAGGAGCTGGCTCTGTCTCTTAATAAAGGGCGACCAGCGGTTTCTGGCATTCAGGGGCAGTGATGGTGAAAAACTGGTGAAAGGTAAGCTTACCTCTATGATTTGTTTTCATTTTTGTCCTAACAAATGACTATCTCTGTCACTTAAAGGCTTTTGAACAAGATTCATTTTTTATGTAGGCTTGTTTTATTTATTTATCGCCTTAAGGTGAGAACTTGTCTGAATATTAATCTGTTGCATGTTAAAAGTGTTGTGTGTGTGTGTGTGTGTGTGTGTATAAAGCAGTATGAAAAAAACATTTGATTGAATTTTACTTTTATTGTTTTTCAGGAAATAAAGAAATAAACTGCCTGGCAGACCAGTGCAAAAAAAAACTAAGAAAGGCAATTTTGACAGATCCTGTCTCTCAAAAGTCTTCCGTCTCTGTTGGCCTGTAAAATCTGTAGGTGTTCCTCTGGGCCATCTTCCTCAATACAAGGAGGGTGGCTCTCTCCTCTTATAGTGGCAATATTGTGAAGCACAACACAAGCCACTATAATGTCGCACGCCCTCTCTGGACTAACCCGGAGCCTACACAGACACTGAAACCGAGATTTGAGGATCCCTATAGTCATCTCCACCTCGGCCCGTGTTCGGCTGTGAGCCAGGTTAAACCGTGTCTGTGGTCCAGGCTCAGGTTCAGGGTAGGGTGTCGTTAAAGAGGGCAGACAAGGGTATCCTCTGTCCCCCAGCAAGTAACCATTGTACTGTCCTGTAACGATTGAAGTGTACAACACAAATATAGTAAAAAGGGAAAAAAAAACAGTATAAAGTAAAACATACCCTGCTGAAATGTCTGGCATAATGATGACTCGTGGAGAATTCTGGCATCACGCACAAATCCTGGCCATTTTGCCTCGACATTGGTAATGATTTGGGTTGCCTCCCATATTACCTAGTTAGTGGAAAAAGTAATGACTTTAATGATTTTAAGAAGGGAAAAAAGTTAAGTCGTTACCTGCACATTGATACTATGAATAGATTTCCTATTAACAGTCTCCCTCATTTATTGATGGAGCTTTAACAGGAATATGAGTGCCATCAATGCACCCAATTACAGTTGAAAACCCTGAATCAGAAAGTTATGGAAGTATGAAGTGTGTGTGCGCATAATGAATACATGTACAGATATAAATAATATGACTAAATATTAAATATGCGTCATAGATTTTACTACAAAAGGACACTCTGTGGAATTCGTCTTTAATAACAAGCAGAGGTTTATGGCCAGGGAACTGTACAAACGTGGGTAAGAACTGTTTAAGTGCCAGACATACTGTACGAACGGCTCTACACACAGTTGCCTTTCCCACATGCTCTGAATCGCCCACACTGTACAAAAAATGGCCAGACGCAAAAAACCTAAGTGCTATGCACAGAATTTTGTGCGGTTTGTCACATTTGCGATATGCTGTTTTAAAAGACGTGTTAAATGAACTAACTAACTAATCTTTTGAAAAACGATAACGCTCTTTCAAATATTCATTAGGGTATGCAAACACATCAACACATGGTCTTATTACCCTCTCCCGACGAAAAAAATCTCGTATAATTTGTGCTTCTACGTCCACAGGATCCTCCTCAAAAGGGCACGCCATGCTCACCAACCTTCTGAAACGAAGTTACACTGAAACATATCTTCAGAGAGTCAGTTGCTATGGTTACACACATACTCAGAAAATTACCTCCGTTTTTTGAACCGAAAGTTGAACTTAAAATTCCAATGTCATCTTCATTTTTTAATAGCTAAAAAAAAAAAAAAAAAAAAAAAAAAAAAAAAGATTTAACGCACATTGTGGCAAGGCAGATTACAACTGAAAAGCTGAACTGTTTAAAAGCTGAAGGATAAATTGGACTTTTTAAGACCAAGTAAAGTTTTGTAAGCCTTAAATATAGCCTACCGGCAGAATCCTATCGTAAAAACATACTCTGCCCTCATTGGCTGAGGTGCCCCTCTCAGCAAACCCACCCCCCTATCAGCCCAGACCTGAAGTAGTTATTTCATTCTATATATTCTATTTGAATATATTAAATTAATGGATTACTGTGATTTTAAATTACTCCAGTCACACGATCCCTAAGAATATTATGATATTCTTATTTGCTGCTCAAAAACATTTATTGGTAGTATTATGTTGACACAGTTGAGTAAAATTGCTGTCAGGTTTCTTTGATGAATAGAAAGTTCTAAAGAACAGCATTTGTCTGAAAAATATTCTTTTGTAACATTGTAAATTCTCAATTTATCATAAAGTCTTCATCAGTTTTAATTTAATCTTTGGATATTTATATTCATCAAACAACCCTGAAAAATGTGTTTCTTGAACAGTAAATCAGAATATTATAATGATTTCGGAAGGACAATGTGAATAAAATAAATGTAAAAATATTAAAATAGAAATCAGTAAATTAAAATAATAATAATAATAATGAATAATACTGTTTTGCTGTAATTTGGTTTAAACAAATGCAAGCTTGGTGAGCAGAGGAGGATTCTGAAGAAAAAACAAAACAAAAAAAACACTAAACGTAAAAAAACAATATTCAAAAACATTTGACTGATAGTATAATAATTTGTATTAACATGCACCCACCCCTTATCAACCCTGTTTTAGTTTGAGTCAGTGCCCCTCAAAATGTCTGCCCGGCTCTGATACTCTGTATATTGTAATAACATGCCCCAAATAGCCATAAATTACAATTAGAGGACGAACCAACCCCTCGACCTCAGTCATTTTATTTTTTTTTATATAGCGCTTTTAACAACACAGGTTGTATCATAGAAACACATGAAATCATAGAAATACAGGTTGTATCATTTTAGACCATAGAAATGAACATATAGGCTAAACATAGCCTAACTGCTTAAAAGAAAACAGATCAAACAGAGATCTAAATGCCTCTAAAAAGACTAAATTAATCCACAACAACAAGACAGACACACCTTTCAATACAAAAATGAAATTAAAGTGCTTGAGTCTACAAGGCCTAACAGAAAATAGGTTTCAGTCATTTAAGTACAATTTGGGGGAAAAAAAGTCAGTAAAAAGGGAAGTCCAACAAAATATAAAAATGAAACATCTTAGAAATACAAAACTGAAATTAAGATGTTTGGGCCCACATGGCCTGACAGCAAATATGAATCAATAATCAAACTCAAAAACCGTCAGTAACGGTCAGACATAGCTAGCCTATTCCATTATACCCCCTTGACTGAAATATCTGTCAAAGCGCATAAGAATAAGGTGCTGAAAGCGTTTTGGGGTGAGTACCATACTCCCAAGGTGTCAGAACGAACAAGGATTCAATTGCAGGTTGAACTTAATTTTATTTTTAGTCTTTGAACAAAAAACTTGACTGGGGCAGAGGAACAGAAGACTTAACAAAAGGAAGGAAAAATAACAGTTTTTAGTCAAAAACGAGCCTCCAGTCACTCCACTAGGCAGAGAGCATTTGGCAAAAAAGGAAATCTTGTCAAAGAGTCTCTACATCAGTCCTGCTGCTTGATTCCAGCATAAGATCCAAAGGGTCAGGTGAAGACAAGCTGCCAAACACAGCACCGGAGTAACCAGGACTGGAACATGTGAACAGAGGTCTGGAAAAAAAAGGGGCAGAGCGAGCAAAGAGTAAAACTAAAAATACCAGCTAAACTTGGAGCCTACATAGACTAGGCATGACATGACAGGACAGGACTCGACTGGACTGGACTGGACTGGACTGGACTGGACTGGACTGGACTGGGTACAAATGCAGCATCCTCACACCACAACAGTCAGACACAAGACTGCAAACGAAGGGAACTTAAGTAGAGGAGCAATTAAGGAGCTAATGAGCCACAGGTGAGAAGGCAGCTAAAGTGATTAATCAGATGACAATGGGGCGGGGAAACACGAGCACATGGCAGACTGTTTGACAGACAAAAACAAAAACAAACTGATCAGACTGAAGTCATGACACAAGGCTGAAAAGTCTTTCAACCGGTGCACTGGATGGTGTTGGTGCATTATAGCATAGTGAAATTGTTTTAATTCTTGGAAACTGATGCAGGCTTTCCATTACCAGAAAAAAAAGAGATGTCATCTCTGCCATGTGCATCAGCCATGCCATTGGGCTGTACATTGAATGAAAAGAAGTCATCCTCACAGGAAGTGACTGCAGCAGGTTGAGGAGCATCAATCATAGGGGTTGCTCACAGGAAGTGAGGACCTCTTGTACTGTTAGGAGCGACACTCAGTGGTGAGGAGATACCTGAGGTGATCTCTTCTGGTTTCCTCTTTACCCAGCGCAGTTTCAACTGGGCAGCAGCAGGCGGCGGCCAGTAGAGCTTCCTTGGAGTCAATTGTTGTGGCAAAGCGAGTTTTAATTGCTCCCACAATTACTTCCGGCAACCCAGTGGTCATTTGTGAAAGGCCATTTTGCATCGCTAAGGTTTTGGCTATTAGAACTTCAAGTGTTGGTTGAAGTGCCCCATAGAAAAAAATAAAATAAAAAAAGTTGTTTCCTCACCTTGTAGGATGTCCAATGCAATGCTGAAAGGCTTCATAACGGTACAGTATTCCGTCAGAAACTGGAATTCCCTGAAGCTGTGCGCATAGATTGTTAATATCAGTTAGTGGCATTTCTACGTACAACCCAAAGATAAGCATCATAAAATGAGTTCCACCGGGTTACTGAAGGCACAATCAGCTTCCATTCACTGATCTTATCTAGGAACTCAGATGCAACTGTGGACCGGCTAGCTTTGGTCCACAGTGCTGAACACTTAGCTGTAGAACTGCGGTAAACACCTCTGGATTCTGGGTTTGATGCCAACCATTTGCCAATCTCAATGTTGGTTAAGTGTGTGAGCTGCACATCTGGAATGTGCAGGAAGCACACAGCCCTTGCTGGGTATCCTCATCATATCCTCCAGTGAGAACGCTGTAGAGATCGGTGAAGGCCACTTCCCCATCATCCTCCTCTACCTCCTCTTCTTCAACTTGTTGGTATTCCTTAAATGCTTCAATGAAGTTGCTGCCATTGTCTGTCACACATGCTGTCCCTATTTCAGTAGTTAATCCATACTGGGAAAAAATATCCTCAAGTTTATATGCAATTGCATCATATGCGTGTCTACCTCTGAACCTACGACAAGCGATAGCAGCCTTCTTCCGTTGCAGCGTCTCGAATCAATCCAATGGACCGTCACCCCCAAAAAGCTCTTGTCGTATTCAGTCCAAATGTCTGCAGTTGTTGACACAAACTACTGTTTCGTCAACTGATTTCTTTAGCTCTGTTTCCACGCCAGAATAGCTCCTAACCAGTTCCTTGGCGAGTGTTGTTCTGCATGGCAGTACATGCTGAAAAAATAAGATAAATACACAAATATTAAAATTCCAGTTCATGATCATGCTATGCTAAAAATCACACATACGCATATTTATTGCCCGTTCCGACTTATGTATTTGAAATTCAAAATAATATTTATTTTAATTTAATCTTTGCATTTTTGCCAATCAACCTATTTATTAGACGGCTGATTTATTGTATTAGGCTATACAAAAATAAATACAAGATTAAATGCATTCAAATACAATATTACAAAATAATAGTATTTTTTATTTTTCTATGGATGTACTCAAAATACTGCCCATTAATGCAGCCTAATAAGAAGGTTAATTGGTAAAAAGTATTTTAGCTTGAATATATGAAAATACTGAGATTAAACGCATTTAAATACAAAATACATTTAATGTTTTTCAAAGGTATTTAAATACAAAACGGTCCCATTCCTGAACTAGATTATACAGAATTCTACCTGGTCATCATGCAAACGTTAGCTTACCTCACGGGATCTTGCTAATACAAAAGTTGCATTTGACAATAACGTTCTTGTCCTCATCTCGGACAAAATCGAAATATTGCGCGCACGTACCGTCTCGCGCCGTTTTCATCCATTTGCCGCGTTTCCAATGCGCGCCAGGGCTTACCGCGAACTTACTGCCAATAGCCTCGGACCTCGAGCTCAGAGGCTGAATCATTAAGCGTTACGAGTATAAAAGTTCCCCCAGCAAGTCTATTCACTAACAGGAAATAGAACTTTTTGATTTGTTCATGTCTTGCGGGCGAAATGTTTTCTTGTAACGCAAGCCTTACTGAACGTGTACATGCAAAATATTGCTTAAAACGTAGTAGTAATTCATTACACTACTGCGTTACAGGAAAAAAAGTAATAC
This sequence comes from Puntigrus tetrazona, assembly GCF_018831695.1. Taxonomy (NCBI): domain Eukaryota; kingdom Metazoa; phylum Chordata; class Actinopteri; order Cypriniformes; family Cyprinidae; genus Puntigrus; species Puntigrus tetrazona. The sequence goes on along the minus strand of NC_056709.1, from coordinate 14,006,306 downwards.
GTTACTGTAATATATAACTTTTGCAATTAGCTCCGATACGGCATAATATGAGCACTTTCGTTACGCAGAACAAAGTAGGTGTTACTATCTGCATTTACTGAATAATGCGCAATTGAGTTACTGTAGATATTATAATAATCGTTGGCCATTTTTTACTCTTTTGCTCTTTAAAAGTATATCCTTGTAGTGTTATAGTTTCCTTTTTACATAAAAGCATTTTAAAAGGCTTAACTGAATCGACACAGGTCTGCTTGACGCTCAGTACTGGAGTATTAGCATTACCGGGCGTGTGCTGAAGCAGTCTGGAATCAGCTTCACATTATCGACCTAGGTATGATTTATAAATTGATTTGGCATTGAGAAATATCATGCTGACGAGAGATCCGACCTATATACGTTATCAACTAATAACTAACGTGGTTGTTTCTCGGCGTGATTAATACACGTGCCCGAATAAAGCAACAGAACTTTGACGTTTTTACAGTGGTTCCCGGAGGTGCGAGCAAAACGATCAACAGGTGGGCTTTTGAATTACTTTTATTAAACTGTAGCTTTATGAAACAAGAATACAAGACAGTTCCGCTGTCACGCTCATCACTTATCAAGCAGAGCCAACATGTGCTCAGTATTTCCTGAGACACGATTCGGTCAGTATCCTGTGTATTTGCACGAGCGCAGACGCAGAGGATTAATATATTTTTACAAGTGGGTTATTTTGATTCTGGACTCTCCTGGGCTGCCTATATACACGAGCTGTTTAAACTTTTTGAAACAAAACGAAAAGAATTCTATTTCGAATCCAACGATCCGTGGCGCGTGACTTCTTTCTGGTTGTGACGTCACTGCACCGATGGCTTTTAGAACTTCTCGGCCTGATCAGAGAAACCGGTTTGATTTCGTGTCGGTTGGCTTTTGATCAACGTTAGATTCCAGATCAGCGCCTGATTGTGAATCTGCATTAGCGTTCAGCCTGCAGCCGTATCTATTTCAGATCATACAGTTGTACTTTTCAGCCCTTTTTAACCTGAAAATGAACTGTAACGAATTCCGCAAGCTCAGGCTCCAAACCTGTGCGAGAGCTCAACAGCACACCACTAAGATGAGCAACATCACCACAATCTCCAGCCGAATGCAGACTGTGAAGCTTCCCCATCCACGGAGCTTCCCTGCCGGAGGTGAGCTGTTAAAACAACCTCAAACCCGTTTTCTAAGTTTGATTGCAGTGTGAAGTAGACACAAGTTCCTTCATGAGTGCTAACATGAAATAAATGCGATGTTATGCAGGACTGCGTCCACATCCGCCGCCTAAGAAGAAGGGGCGGATCAGCCTCAGTGCTGAAGAAAAGTTTCAGTACTTTGGTCTCCGATGCAGGGAGGACAAAACAGGGGAAGAAGTCAGGCAGTTCCTTAGAGAGGGACGACAGAAACGCCCCGCATCAGGACCCCGAAGCAAAACCATCCTTCCACAACTCAGTGTGCAGAAGACCAAGTGTCAAAGCATCTCGGAGTACAACGAGGATATTAGAAAAGCTGCTCGCTTGAGCGTAAGCTAATTTAGCATGTTTTGATTCATCCATATCAACAATGTGTACTTTATTTGTGTTCGCGCTGTCAGTGTATTCACATTCTTATATTTTATAGCCTATATACATACGCACATATATCATGGAACACAAAAACCTTTCTTTTGAGAGTGATTAATCTTTTAAATTGTACACGTAGTGAAATATCCACTGCTCTTGTGTGGATGTGGATTGTGTGTCTGTACTCTCTAATTTCTTTTTCTGTTCTATTCTCAGTTTTTACAGAAGAAAACAAAAGGATTCTGCGTACTAGAGCTCAACAATATTCTGCAGAGGAAGAGAAATGTCCCAAATGGAGATTGAAGCAAAACAAGACCAGGCCAATTTCTTGGTCTCCTACAAAGACATAAATCCTTGGAGCTCCAGAAAAAGTATTTAGTTGTCACTTTTAAATTTAGAAACCACGCTTTTGTGGTCCTTGTAAATAAAGCAGTTTCAATTGCCAGGTGCTTATACTCACGGTCATGTTTCAGGGCTCAGGAATTACTAGAGAAGAGGCTCAAATTAGAAAAAAGGAAAAAGCTCTTCAAAGGTAAGCGCCGTCATGTTAGTATGCACAATTATTCCTGCACGTCCCGAAAGCGAAGATGCTGCTTCACATACTATTATTTATAACCATCTCCGTTACAGAAAAATCTGTCGAGTTGAAGACATAAAAGAAATTGAAGAGATGCAGTGGAAAGAAGGCAGACGAGCGCAAAGCGGAAGAGGACAGGACTAGACATCTGGACTCTGAACGGTTATACTTTAAGAATAAGAGATTGATGTCCAAAAAGAGGAAAAGAAAAAGTTGTTCCAGGACAACAGGGACGAAAAGAAAAAGTAGTAAGTTTGATTTCTTAATAGTCTCAATCTGAGGAAACCCAAGACCCTCTGAGTTTTGCCTTTGTATGTTTGTTTTTGTCCAGTGAAAGGAATAGAGTCCACATGGAGGAGGAGATACAGAGGCTTACTCTCTGCATTCAAGAAAAGCACAAGGAATATAATCAAGTGAAAGCAAATCTGGAGATGGCAAATAAAAAGCGGGTCTCAGAAGAATCCGAGTAAGCGTCCTCATGGCGTCGTCCGAATGTAGTAAGAGACTGCGTAGATCTCTGTCAGCGTTCGAGCTCATCCTTTTCTGTCTGTCTCACCAGAAAGCGGGCAGAGAACAAAAAGTTGTGTGAGGAGCTCGGGAAGGTCACGGAGAGCTATGGCTTGCAGGATTTCTGGGATGTGTATCCATTAATTACGATGCTCCACCTCGAGGAATGTATTTCTGTCTTTCTTGATTCGACGGGAACACATACCTCCTGAGGACCTCTGCAAATTACAAAAGCAGATTTGCAAACAAAATAAAGACAGGTAAAATAAATGAATGCATAGCTACAAGCTGTGGGTGATCATCAGCAGTTCAGTACAGGATTGAGTGGCTCTTTAAAACCTATTTCTTTTTCTCTTTCACAGGGAGCAGAAGAGGAACGCCTCAGGCGTGAAGCTTTATTTGAAGAACGGAGGCAGAAAAGACTGGAGAGATCACTTTCTCAACCGCTGAGAGTAGTAAGTGGTGCACAGAACCAGCAATACATGTCCAGTACTTTGGCTTTGCTTATTAAATATTGTGCGTGAATCAGTAGCGTGAGTTAAATCTCGTCTATATTGCAGCCTGGAAAAAGCTGATGCCACGTACCCAGCCTTGAACAACATAAGAAAGAAACTGAAACCAGTGGAAACCAAGAAGATGAACGAAGATTTATACGCTTACTTTCTGGAATAAGACTTAGATATTAGTATATATTAGAGAAACATTTATAGTAGAAGTAGATAGAAGAGTAGATAGAAATCTTAGATATTACAGAAAAAAAACAAAAAAAGTAGAAAACTTAGATATTAAAGAAAAACTAAAAAGTAGAAAACTTAGAAAAAAAACAAAAAAAGTAGAAATCTTAGATATTAGAGAAAAACAAAAAAGTAGAAAACTTAGATATTAGAAAGAAAAAACAAAAAAGTAGAAAACTTAGATATTAAAGAAAAAAACAAAAAAGTAGAAATTTTTGATATTAGAAAAAAAAAAAAAAAGTAGAAAACTTAGATATTAGAGAAAAAAACAAAAAAGTAGAAATTTTAGATATTAAAAAAAAAAAAAAGTAGAAAAGATAAAAAGAAAAACAAAAAAAGTAGAGATATTAGAAAAAAAAAAAAAGTAGAAATTTTAGAAAAAAAGTAAAAATTAGAAAAAAAAAAAATAAAAAAAAAAAAATCTTAGATATTACAGAAAAAACAAAAAAAGTAGAAATCTTAGATATTACAGAAAAAAAAAAAAGTAGAAAAATTTTTAGATATTAGAAAAAAACAAGAAATCTTAGAAAAAAAAAAAGTAAAACTTAGATATTAAAAAAAAAAAAAGTAGAAATCTTAGATATTAAAGAAAAAAAAGAAAAAAAAACAAAAAAGTAGAAAATCTTAGATATTAGAGAAAAAAAAAAAAAGTAGAAAACTTAGATATTACAGAAAAAAAAAAAAAGTAGAAATCTTAGATAGAAAAAAAAAAAAAAAAAAAGTAGAAATCTTAGAGAAAAAAACAAAAAAGTAGAAATCTTAGATATTAGAGAAAAAACAAAAAAGTAGAAATCTTATTAAAGAAATCTTAGAAATCTTAAAAAAAAAAAAAAGTAGAAATCTTAGATATTAGAAAAAAACTAAAAAGTAGAAATCTTAGATATTAAAAAAAAAAAAAAAAAGTAGAAAAAACTCTAGATATTAGAGAAAAAAACAAAAAAAGTAGAAACTTAGATATTAAAGAAAAAAAAAAAAAGTAGAAATCTTAGATAAAAAAGTAGAAAAGATATTAGAGAAAAAAACAAAAAAAGTAGAAATCTTAGAGAAAAAAAAAAAAAGTAGAAATCTTAGATATTAGAGAAAAAAAAAAAAAAGTAGAAATCTTAGATATTAGAGAAAAAGAAAAAGTAGAAAGTAGATATTAGAAAAAAAAAAAGTAGAAAACTTAGATATTACAGAAAAAAACAAAAAATAGATATTACTTAAAAATTAGAAATCTTACAGAAAAAAAACAAAAAAAGTAGAAATCTTAGATATTAGAGAAAAAAAAAAAAAGTAGAAATCTTAGATAAAAGAAAAAAAGTAGAAATCTTAGATATTAGAAAAAAACAAAAAAAGTAGAAATCTTAGATAAAAAAACAAAAAAGTAGAAATCTTAGATATTAGAGAAAAAACAAAAAAAGTAGAAGATATTAGAGAAAAACAAAAAAAGTAGAAAACTTAGATATTAGAGAAAAAAAAAAGTAGAAAATCTTAGAGAAAAAACAAAAAAGTAGAAATCTTAGAGAAAAAACAAAAAAGTAGAAATCTTAGAAAAAATAAAAAAAGTAGAAATCTTAGATATTAGAAAAAAAAAAAAAGTAGAAATCTTAGATATTAAAAAAAAAAAAAAGTAGAAATCTTAGATATTAAAGAAAAACAAAAAAGTGAAAACTTAGATATTAGAAAAAAACAAAAAAAGTAGAAATCTTAGAGAAAAAAACAAAAAAGTAGAAATCTTAGATATTAGAGAAAAAAAAAAAAAAGTAGAAAACTTAGATATTAAAGAAAAACAAAAAAAGTAGAAATCTTAGATAAAAAAAAAAAAGTAGAAAACTTAGAGAAAAAAAAAAAAGTAGAAATAGTTTAGAGAAAAAAACAAAAAAAAGTAGAAATCTTAGATATTAAAAAAAAAAATCTTAAAAAGTAGAAAACTTAGATATTAGAAATCTTAGAAAAAAAAAAAAAAGTAGAAAATCTTAGATATTAGAAAAAAAAAAAAAAAAAGTAGAAATCTTAGAAAAAAAAAAAAAGTAGAAAAATATTAGAAAAAAAAAAAAAGTAGAAAACTTAGATATTAGAGAAAAAAAAAAGTAGAAATCTTAGAGAAAAAAAAAAAAAGTAGAAATCTTAGATATTACAGAAAAAAAAGAAAAAAAGTAGAAAAGTAGAAATCTTAGAGAAAAAAAAAAAGTAAGTAAATCTTAGAGAAAAAAAAAGTAGAAATCTTAGATATTAGAGAAAAAACTAAAAAAGTAGAAATCTTAGATTAAGAAAAAAAAAAAAAAAAGTAGAAAACTTAGAAAAAAAAAAAAAAAAGTAGAAATCTTAGATAAAAAACAAAAAAGTAGAAATCTTAGAAAAAAAAAAAAAAATAGATCTTAGATATTAAAAAAAAAAAAGTAGAAATCTTAGATATTAGAGAAAAAAAAAAAAAAGTAGAAATCTTAGATATTAAAGAAAAACAAAAAAGAAATCTTAGATAAGAAAAAAAAAGTAGAAATCTTAGATAAAAAAGAAATATTAGAGAAAAAACAAAAAGTAAAAATCTTAGATATTACAGAAAAAAAAAAAAGTAGAAATCTTAGATATTAAAAAAAAAAAAAAGTAGAAATCTTAGAAAAAAACAAAAAAGTAGAAATCTTAGATATTAGAAAAAAACAAAAAAAGTAGAAATCTTAGAGAAAAAAACAAAAAAAGTAGAAATCTTAGATTAAAAAAAAAAAAAAAAAACAAAAAAGTAGAAATCTTAGATATTACAGAAAAAAAAAAAAAGTAGAAAACTTAGATATTAAAGAAAAAACAAAAAAGTAGAAATATTAGAGAAAAAAACAAAAAAGTAGAAATCTTAGAAAGAAAAAAAAAAAGTAGAAATCTTAGAAAAAAAAAAAAAAAGTAGAAATCTTAGATATTAGAAAAAAAAAAAAAAAGAAAATCTTAGATATTAGAGAAAAACAAAAAAGTAGAAATCTTAGATATTAGAGAAAAAAACAAAAAAAGTAGAAATCTTAGATATTAAAAAAAAAAAAAGTAGAAATCTTAGATATTAGAGAAAAAAAACTAAAAAAAGTAGAAAAATCTTAGAAATCTTAGAAAAAAACAAAAAAGTAGAAAAAATTAGAGAAATTAAAAAAAACAAAAAAAAGTAGAAATCTTAGATAGAGAAAAAACAAAAAAGTAGAAATCTTAGATATTACAGAAAAAAAAAAAAAAAAGTAGAAATCTTAGATATTAGAGAAAAAAAAAAAAAGTAGAAATCTTTAGAAAAAAACAAAAAAGTAGAAATCTTAGATATTACAGAAAAAAACAAAAAAGTAGAAATCTTAGATATTACAGAAAAAAAAAAAAAAGTAGAAATCTTAGATATTAAGAAAAAAAAAAAAAAGTAGAAATCTTAGATATTAAAAAAAACAAAAAAAAAAGTAGAAAATCTTAGATATTAGATAAAGAAAAAAACAAAAAAGTAGAAAAAAAAAAAAAGTAGAAAACTTAGATATTACAGAAAAAAAACAAAAAAAGAAATCTTAGATATTACAGAAAAAATAAAGAAAACTTAGATCTTAGAAAAAAACAGTAGAAAGTAAAAAACTTAGATATTAGAAAAAAAGAAAAAGTAGAAATCTTAGATAAAAAACAAAAAAAGTAGAAATCTTAGATATTACAGAAAAGAAAAAAAAAAAGTAGAAAACTTAAAAGTAGAGAAATCTTAGAGAAAAACAAAAAAAATAGTAGAAATCTTTAGAAAAAACTAAAAAAAGTAGAAATCTTAGAAAAACAAAAAAGTAGAAATCTTAGATATTACAGAAAAAAAACAAAAAAGTAGAAAACTTAGATATTACAGAAAAAACAAAAAAGTAGAAATCTTAGAATTAAAGAAAAAAAAAAGTAGAAAAAAAAAAAAAACAAAAAGTAGAAAACTTAGATATTACAGAAAAAACAAAAAAAGTAGAAATCTTAGAAAATTAAAAAATAGAAATCTTAAAAAAAAAAAAAAAGTAGAAATCTTAGATATTAGAGAAAAAAACTAAAAAAGTAGAAATCTTAGATATTAGAAAAAAAACAAAAAAGTAGAAATCTTAGATATTAAAAAAAAAAAGTAGAAATTTTAAATATTAGAGAAAAAAAAAAAAAAAAAAAGTAGAAATAGAGAAGAAAACAAAAAAAAAAAAAAAGTAGAAATCTTAGAGAAAAAAAAAAAAAGTAGAAATCTTAGATATTAAAAAAAAAAAACAAAAAAAGTAGAAATCTTAGATATTAAAGAAAAAAAAAAAAAGTAGAAATCTTAGATATTAGAGAAAAAAACAAAAAAAAGTAGAAATCTTAGATATTAGAAAAAAAACAAAAAAAGTAGAAATCTTAGATATTAAAAAAAAAAAAAAAGTAGAAATCTTAGATATTAAAGAAAAAAAAAAAAGTAGAAATCTTAGATATTAGAGAAAAAAACTAAAAAAGTAGAAATCTTTAGAGAAAAAAACAAAAAAGTAAAAATCTTAGATATTAGAAGAAAAAAACAAAAAAGTAGAAAATCTTAGATATTAAAGAAAAAAAACAAAAAAGTAGAAATCTTAAATATTACAGAAAAAAAAAAAAGTAGAAATCTTAGATATTAAAGAAAAAACAAAAAAGTAGAAAACTTTAGATATTACAGAAAAAACAAAAAAAGTAGAAATCTTAGATATTACAGAAAAAAACAAAAAAAGTAGAAATCTTAGATATTAAAGAAAAAACAAAAAAAGTAGAAATTTTAGATATTAGAGAAAAAAAAAAAAAAAAATCTTAGATATTAGAAAAAAAAAAAAAAAGTAGAAATATTAGATATTAGTAGATTTCTATTTATGCACATTACACATAAAACTACACACATTAAAGATATTCTTAAAAAATGTATGTTGTGTTATTTTCTTACACCTTTTAAAACATTTAGAATTCATTTTTAAAGGTTAAAATATGAAAAAAAAAAATGTAATCATGAGAGATGTTTGGTGGATGTTGCTTAATGCGCTTCTGTTCCACATTAAATTTGTGTTAAAAATGTTTCACAATACATAAAGCGATTCATCTTAAAGAGGCAAACAATCTTAAAGTTGCTCACTAGTGCTTCTTCTTAGACTTCTAGATGGGGATGTAGATTTGTAATAGTGAGTGGGAGACAAAAATTGTATTATATATTGTTACGGCCCATAAGTGATTTGTGGCTCGCTTAAAAATAAGCGAAAAATATACAGGCGAACATATAAAAGAGTCACAACACCCGATATGAATTTAAGACACCTCCATTTATTGAATAATTCTCAAAATAATAAAAAAAAAACATTCACATGACTTATAAACGAAACATGAAGGATAACAAATCGCATGGTAGGAAAACTAAAGGAAGCAAGCCCCTGACTACCCCTGTTCTTGGATTGCAGCTCTTACCTGTCTGCCGACAAACAAAACCAGAACGGTGAGTCTTCGGACAACTACTTCCCTCCCTCAGCTCTTACTAACTCAACAAAACGTGAACTAATAAGATAAACTACCCGCTACTGATAAGATAATCAAAAAAGAAACCACATAAAAACAAAATTCATTAAACAAAACAAAATACCAGCCTCAGAAGAGGCAATAAGGGGAGACGCCACCAGAACCGTGGGAAACGGAGAACAAAGAAAGAGAGAGACCGCCATTTTCGCCTGACGGCCTTTATATCCGGAATCCTCAATGACGTCACCACTCATGGAACGGAATTCCCCAACACCAGCTATGGGCTCAATCATATTAAAGTCACAGATACACGTAACAATATATTAAACAAAACAATAAACATCGTTTTGAACATAACACTGGTGCTACAGGCATTGAGCATTTTACTGCTCTGTATAATAAAGAGCACACAAAATCCAAACCTTATGGTTTTCAAACTGTTACGACCCCACGTAGGTCTACGTGAGGTCATTAAAAACGTGCGTATAGTGTGTGGGACTAAGAAAACAGTGCAAACTAATGTACGAGATAATACTTTTATTTGTGTAGGTGATTATTAAATACAAGAGGTGTAATGGTGATAGAACAAAAGGAAAAAGGTATATATACACGTAAACTATTTACAGTATTTACAGGAACAAAAACACAAGATGAAGGGAACGGGAAGAAGAGACGAGGCGGTGCTAAAGTAAAGAAAATAAATCAAAACAGTCTCCAGCTACTTAACTTCCCCTAAACTATCTATCAACACACGACACAACACGAACACGTAACACAAACGCTTTCTGCATTTGGAAAAAAAAAAAAAAAGTTTATGCCAAAAAATATAATAATAAAAAAGCACACTTGTGGGGTGCACAATTTGTCAAAACTGTTTGTATATTTCAATATAACTAATAAAACTGATGCTTCCTATTTGTAAATAAAAACTTTCTCTATATTACTAATCGGTCTAATACTGACAGATAATGAGCAGCTAAAGTTGGCTCATGTGTTAGGAGCACGTGCAAGTTAGCTAGCTAATGGACTTTTAATATTAACATAGTAATAAACTATGCCATGATATATTTTTTGGAGTGTGGCTCAAAATTAAATTGTTTCTCCTTTTAACATTTCATAAAATCCTGTTTTTGTTTTCAACAGAATAAAAGTCTTCAGAATGACAAGGAAATAATGCCAGAATTTATTACGAAGGAACTTTTCCAGCAAAACTATGTTTTACTGTCAAGTGCTTTTCTTAATGTGATAAAAATGCTTTATTAAGTTGCATTTGTTGCTATTACATTGAATATAAACAAATAAAAACGGTATGAAGGCCTTCTTGAAGAAAGACAAGAACGGGACCGGCGTAGACGGCAGGCCAAACTAAACCGGGAGAGCAGTGCAAAGATGCCTGGAAAGGTAGTCCTAGTATTAATAGCTCCTTTTTTTGTCTGGAAGGGGAAAATACTGAAACTACTCGGAGAAAGTGTCAGGCTGGAGTAAAGAGAAAGAGACAGGTGGAGTAAAAGAAAGATACGAGTCGTTATTTAAAGTTTTCTTTTGTTTCTTATTGAGTTTTAAGAAGCGCCCGCCGCGCGTGAATGTAGTGGAGCAGAGTTCATGAGAGAACTGAAAGCTGATCTGAAAGAGATTGATCACATAAAACTGGAACTGCTGAAGGACATAAAGGAGGAGGAGACTCCAGGAGCGTGCGTGCGGAGGCCCCGTGCTGGAGAAGAGCGTTCCTTCCCATCACCTGTGTGCACACGGGACACACTGCAAGTTCCGGCTCGGCGCGTCCATATCTCGGGGCCAAGCCAGGGGCCTGGTCAGTGGAAGTCGGGTGGTGAAGGACCTCCCGTACCAGTCCTGTTGGGAAGGGATTGGCCAGGATTTGCCCATCTGCTCTCAGCCCGGCCAGCCCAGAGGGCGCCAATGACAACGGACCCGCCTGGCATTACTGGCCTCGGACAGCGGGAGAGGGGCAGGATGTGCAGCCAGGGCCCCATCCTCTCCCACATTTTGTGGTGAAAAATGGCCTGTTGTACTGTGTCGCCCAGCAGAGGGGGGAGGAGAAGCTGCTGTTGGTTGTCCCAAAGTCAAAGACGGAGGCGATCCTAGTGCTGGCCCATTCCCATCCGATGGCCGGACACCTCGGGGGCGCCAACACAGCCCAAAGAATTCGGTTTCACTGGCCAGGTCTCGATACGGAGGTGAAACTGTTTTGCCAGGCTTGCCCGACGTGCCAGCTAACGACGCCTCACACGACGCCTGAACACATGTTCAACTTATGAAAGCTGTAGGTGAAGAACAAAAAGCAGGTAAAACTGAAGACGACAAGCAGCGGAGATCCAAGCTCTGAAGATGCACCAAAACCAGCCAGATGTGCCTAAAATACATAATAAAAGCATTTTGACAGCATTGTGTACTGGATGCTATACTGAGATTAATAGATTTTTATTTAAATGTTTTTGTCATAATTTTTGTTATGCATTAAAACATTGTTGGATTGAAAAGTGCATAACACACACACACACACACATATATACACATTTGCATAGTAATTTCTTATGCTATGAATTTTTAAAAATCATGTAATGTAAGGAAATAATAATTTGCTCACGTTGAATAAATGTTTTTTCAATCATAATCATTTTCAAACAGAATTTTTAATTTTAAACATTTAAATCCATAATTGAGTTTTTGTCCATATTGCTTAAGGCTCATGTTGCAGTAAAGAAAATGATGCAATGACCTGCACATCTTTTGTAAAATGATTAGCTTCTATCCTCCTCTGATAGCAGCTATATAAGATTGGGGTGAGCAAATATCTAGCATTCCACCGCAGTGTGTTTGATCCGAAAAACCCTGCTCCTCTACAGTGATGGGTAGAATCTGTCTTGTTGTTGTCATTCGTTGGCCTGTACTGACGTCAGATCACTCCCACACAGTGATGTGTTACTGAGTGTTCAGCTCCCATACACCACTGTGTGTTTGTTCACTAATCAGTCAGCAGACGTCTCCTTGGCACGGGACAGCTGG